>NC_132938.1:39344242-39647272 GCF_034638445.1 Ciconia boyciana
GACCAGTCTAAGTAGCCTCCAAAGCAATAAAAGATATTGTATTAGCAACAGACAGATTTACAACAGTTGTTTTTGAACTAGTTTTGTTACAGGTGATTTACTGTAATTTTCAGTAAAACCATTTTCAAAATGGGCATGTTTACAAGTGCTCAAACACTATAAAATTCATGACGAAATATCTCACTTATGAGCACAAATACTTTTATTCAGAAGCAACTCAAATTAATACATAGTGAATTTTAGCCTCAGTGACTTAAGATCACAGAAATAGATTTCGACAGACCAACATACTACATCCAGTTACACCACAGAACCTGGAATTTCTGCCTCAAATATATAGTTGTCAAAAAATAGACATTGATAGCCAAATTTTGTTTTAGAATGCCATTTTAAAATGAGATGGGCCTTAGTAACAGAGATATTGAAAACCCCAAACTGTATATTTCAGGTATTTCTCAACAACCAAAAATCCATCTCAAGATTATTTAAAATTAATACCTGAAAAATGAAGTATTTGCAATCATAAGTAAGTGACTCGTGCATAGTTCATTAGCAGTTATAAGTTGTATTTCTTGATCTGATTAAGACTAATACAGTTTTCTTCTTAAAAACAAAAGTACCTATTTAAAAAAGCTAGCCCAGGCTGGCCCCAAAATTCCAAAGTATTTTAATGGTTTTGGATAAGTACCGTCGCGATACAGACTTACACCACATACATTTCGTTCAGAACCAAAATCCCATGTATTTTGTATTGAAAATGAGAACTATTTAAAATTATTAGCAATTCTTAATATCTTTATGCTGATAATTCTTATGATAGTAAGATAAGGACTTATGGTAAACCTCAAATAGATATTGCTTTTAAACAACTAGATAGTAGTTTACTTACCCCTTTCAGTCACAGGATTTCTGTAACTGAATAGCACACAAATGTATTTCAAAGTCAAAAATTGCAGCTAGGAATGTGATTTCCTCAAGAACTGTGCTGGTTTTGGCTGGGATAGAATTAATTTTATTCATAGTAGCTAGTATGGGGCTAAATTTTGGATTTGTGCTGAAAACGGTGTTGATAATACAGGGATGTTTTCATTATTGCTGAGCAGTGCTTACACAGAGTCAAGGCCTTTTCTGCTTCTCACCCCACCCCACCAGCGAGGAGGCTGGGGGTGCATAAGAACCTGGGAAGGGACGGAGCTGGGACAGCTGACCCCAACTGACCAAAGGGCTATTCCATACCATATGGCATCATGCTCTGCACATAAAGCTGGGGGAAGAAGAAGGAAGGGGGGGAAGTTCGGAGTGATGGCACTTGTCTTCCCAAGTAACCATTATGTGTGATGGAGCCCTGCTTTCCTGGAGATGGCTGAACACCTGCCTGCCCATGGGAAGTAGTGAGTGAATTCCTTGTTTTGCTTTACTTGTGTGCGCAGCTTTTGCTTTACTTATGAAACTGTTCTTATTTCAACCCATGAGTTTTCTCACTTTTACTCTTCAGATTCTCTCCTCCATCCCACCGGGAGGGAGTGAGCAAGTGGCTGTGTGGGGCTTAGTTGCCGGCTGGGGTCAAACCACAAGAAGAACAATTGAAAGCAATTAAACTGCTCATATCATGTTACAATATCTATATACCTAATTCTATTCAGGACCATGATTTAGCTGGCAGGTTGTGTAACTGTGCAAGTAAACAAGACAGAACATGCTCTTTATTTACTGAATACTATATTTTTATTTATCATTAAATTCAATGTTCAATACATTTCAAAAACTGGTGACTGAAAACTGTGTAATTACTATTTTTTAGTGGAATGAGATACTGTTATAAGAGATAGGAAACCTATTGCTGAACTTCCTAATACATACAAGTCAGTATTGGGAAAAAAAATCTGAAAAATGTTAAAATAATTCAATCTAGAGAGTCTCAAAACTGGGTAAAAACTCAGGTGTTAACAGGCATGGAATTGTTGCGGGGGAAAACTGCTTCAACAGACACACAGCTGGTTCCATAAATGATCTTTCAATCACATCTCCAAGAATCATAACATTAGGTGAAAAATAAATAAATTTTATTTTATTCTTTTTAAAAACTAGAGCAAAGACATGAATGTTTCTAACATAGATTATAAAGTGATCTGAGTTAAGCTAACATGTCAAGAAGGAGAAGACTAGGTACAAATCCTAAACCAGAAACAAAACAATGAATAAATAACTTCTTCATGCTATGGTTATGTCTCACGAGTTTTAAAGACAATATAATGATTCCTTGGGAGTAAATAATCCTGTTTGAGTATGAAATTGTAAATAAAAGTAAGAAAAATATATGTGTTCTGTTAGCAGGTACAAATATCAATAAATGCTTCACTTCTTGAAAGATTATATTAATGGTACCATCCCAAAATAGTTCTTTTTTAAGACAGTAGCTTGAAAAAAGTAATCAATCACTTAAGTTTATGAAATACTGCATACTTATTTTGACTTTTAGACATAAATTTATCAAATAGAGTGAACTATTAATTTAAACGGAGACACACTAGACAGGAGGAAAAATGCATTTTTTAAAAAACGTTTTTGAGTTAACAACATGTTCAGACAAAACTGTGGATTAAGATAAATAATCAGGTATTTAATCATTCATTTAAACTGTCCACTGCATTTCTTTTGGTTAGCCATTTCTGTCTGTAAGAACAGAAGTGTCCACAATTTGAAGTAAGCCTTTTACCTTTCCTCATTCTTCCTATTACAAATAACAATTCTAATTCAAAAGAAACTTACACAGAAACTAGAGATATTATTTTCAAAGCGTATTGATTTTTAAACAAATAGCTCAATAAGCATGACTTCAAATGAATGCCCTTAATTATATTAGAAAGGGCAGAAACAGTAAGAGCTAAAGTGAACATTTCCATGAAAAAAAGCTTCTGGTTTACATAGTCATATGGCATTGTGAATTAATCAAATTGTCTTGTGTTCTTTTCCTTCTACTCTCATCCATGTATGTTTTTTATCCTTTCATTTTTTACCAGGACATACTTAATAAAAATATCCCAAATTCTCTCCACGGTAGCTTAAGGGACACAAGTGACATCCTGCAAAAATTTTATATGAAAGGTTGGACTCGAGTGGAGGTTTTGGCATTGGTATTGGAAGTTTTTCCCTTTATGGCACCTTTGTGGAATAAACACAAAACAGTAAACTGTGATAAAGGTTACTTGGATGCAAACCAAAAGCAACAAAGAAATTCTCCTTTTTCTAGAGCAGCCTAATGAGTTACCCACTGCAGTGTTTTTCGGCGGTAGCTTTGTTTCATGTCAGAGTGACTTGAATAAACAGGAAGGAAGGTAAAATGGAAATGTTGTGACTGCAAGAAACACATTTCAAAAGTTTCAAAATGTATTAGGTTTCAATTTGGTTATCTTACCCAGATATTGGCAAGATTTCAGGAAATAAAATCCTTGCCCAGCTCCAATGATGTTGGAGCTTTACAGATAGCCTGTATGAACATTGCACACACTTTTCATAACATACATAGTAAGAAAAATGTGAATTATTTTATACAGAAAAATAAAACTTTACTAAAAGCTGCAGCTTGCAGCAGTACTTAGTCTCCCCTGGTGAGGTACAGTGGCATAGGAAACCACACTGCACAGAACTCTTTAACACTTTGGGTCCATAATGCTCTGGTACATAAATAATCTGTGCTAAATCCTTTACATTTACAGGTAATTGCAATAATTGGAATGAGAGTCATACTCAGCATTCTTCCTGTAGAATTTCACTAACTTTGTAGCAATTTTAAACTCAAGTCTTGAGGTACTTAATTAAATTTAAAGTAGAAAATGCTTATGTCAAAACCTTTGAAACCTGAATCAGGTTTTATCATTTTTAGGAGTAATCTAAAATACTAAAAGAAGAAAAACAATTCCCTCCTTTACTAATTCTCTTGTTGCTCAAATACATACTTATTCTTTTTGTAGGAATAATTATATCTATTTTTAATTTTAGAGAATACTATCAAAACCCAAAAATTATTTACACTATTTAACCTAATTTCAAATGTTGAGATGAACTGTTCCCTTAATTTAATTCCCCTAACACTTAGCCAATTAAGTAGTCTCGTAGTAGTCTCGTCAAGTTTAATGCACCAAATGCTAAACCACTGTCCTGTGGATTAAGTATTTGACCTTTTTTAGAACTATTTTCCATATTTCTCCTTTTTACTCTTTCAGATTTCTTTATATAACTTCTCATCCTGTAGGTCCACAGCCTTTTTTCCAGAATTCATTGATATTTTCATTTTTGTGTGGTCCCTACATATTACAAGAAAACATGTGAAAAAGGTTGGGTCCAAATTTTCTGCTCTAATGAGAATCAGTGGAATCACAATTATATGCATCCTTGGGAAATTTGACTTCTCCTCCTACATTGAAAAATAAGAAAATATTCTCACATCCTTGGTTTCTGTGAGTGTAGGAGTGTACAAAACTGAATTTTTGAAGGCAAAACCCCATCTACATCTGTAGTTCAGACTGTAAAATTAAAACCAAAATTATTTAAAAAAAAAAAAGAACTTGAGTAGTATTTGTAAAATATTTCTGAAATTTCTTCATGGTATGCAAATTGTAGTATAAACCTGGTAAAAACTTATTACCAAACTTTAGTATATGAATTTTAAGTTCTAATTCATCCCAGACAACTTTCTAAGTGGTTGGGTTTGTTTACTGATAATCTTCCCATGTGCTTGTAGTCTAAACATTGTAAGTAAGACTGAATTTACCAAATCAAATTCAGTTATCAAAATGTTGGAATAGAAGATATCACAGTAGACAAATCAAATAAATTGTAAATGTAATAAAAAAACTCCAAGCTTGCATTCTCACTCATCAAATTTACATTACCTAAGCTGTTTTAGTAATGTTTAATTCAGAGTGTGTGACATAGTGGGAGGCAAAAAACAAACAAGCAGGTGAACATCCTCTTCATGGGCAAGTAAACAGAAGCCACTGCTTCTTCCATTACTACTAACAGCAACTGTGAAAAAATGAGTTTAGGAAGCCTTTGTTTAATTTGTTGGCAAAACCTGAGCACCTTGAGAGTTGTAAAAGCATATAAAAAAAATGAACATTTAGTCATGGCTCGTTAATAATATCTTATTCATCCTGTGATCTACATGCTTTCCAGAGTGTGAATTTGGGCCAAAGGAATAGGTGAAAAAAATAAGATATTAATTTTATTAACATTGCTCTTTATTTTTACTTACATACAGAGTAATTCATATGTAGACCTCAAATCACCCAGTAGTATAGCTCAACTACTGTTGCTGACACTATACAAAAAAATTCACTGTGAGGAAATTATCTAACAAATTACATTCAGTCACCTTCTAAGACCTGAGTCAATCAGAACCAAGGGCAAATTACAAAGAGAGGAATTGTAACTGATTTATGTGGCATCAACAGGTTGGTTCCAAGACCTGTAATGTTCTCCACAGAGGGAACTGCTATTCAAGCTTTAGTTACTTTCTATGAAGAGAATATTTGGTAGACCACTCTGTTTTTATGACACTAGTGAGAAGGAAGAAATTGTTGTAAGTGTTATGTTTTCATAAAAACTCAGGCAAATAGTTAACTGACTGATTTAGTGAGGGATTTTGTTTCTGTTAAAGAGAAATTAGAGACAGAATTGAGTAAAATGAAGAAGTAATGCTTGGATACAGTGATTGTTGTATGAAGATCCTGAGACTGGATTTATTTAAAAAAAAAATATTGATCCCAGTAGTTGAATCACTTTGCACAGAAGTTTTGGATTGCTTTTTCACAAGTGACTGTGAGCTCTGGATTATGTTCCTGTTTTTCTGAAAGTTTGAAGATGCTAAATGACAGACTGTTTTGAAGTGTAACGTCATAAAGGCTGAGCTCATATTTCTAAACAAAAATTGCTAGATGTGGGCAAGAGGGGAAGTATCTATGTATGCATTGAAGTTCAAAGGTGTTTTATGTTATAACTCAGTGGGCTTTGTGAGCTTTAAGTAGCAGCAATAAAGTGGGAAGTTCCTGTGTCACTGTCAGCAGACTTTCAGATTAACAGCTTTTCTTTTTAGTCTTCCTCAGAGAATGTCAAGCACTACTTCACAGTGTTTTATATGTATTAAATAATATTGTTCTGATTATAAGCCTTGCTGCATTCTCTTTCCAAAAATTATATAAGAACCTCTGAGTCCGTTTTATTTGGACTTTGCAAACAATGGACCTTGTGTTTACATAATGCTTTTTCAAAGTGCAGAGTTCTTGTATGTGTATTAGTCAAAACTTAAGCTGACATTCTAGGAAAAAGAAAATGTAATAGTTTATCATATTGCATCAGCATCCCTTTCCTTTTTTATATTTGCAGCATGGCATGCTCTTCATTTTAGATAATATATGGAAGTACCTTTTTATATTGAAGGACCACGTATGCCTAAGGACTGTATCACATAGAAAGTACTTTGAATTGTACTCTCATACAGCTTTTCCATCATTTTGGAGATGCAAGGAAAATAATCTGTACAGAGGGCTGGGAGGATGATTTGTTTCCCATCCTGACTAAGATGTATAGATTTCTTTTTTCTCTGTACAATAGTTGTCTGCCTAAAGGTGTCTGCCTAAAGTTTCCTAGTATTCTAGTGATGAGATTTATTATTATTATTTTTCTTATTTCAGATATGAAAGTTTTGATTTACTCATTGTCGTGGTTTAGCCCCAGTCAGCAACCAAGCACCACACAGCTGCTCGCTCACCCTCCCCCCCGGTGGGACACGGGAGAGGATCTGAAGAGCAAAAGTAAGAAAACTCATGGGTTGAGATAAGAACAGTTTAATAATTGGAATAAAATAAGATAAAATAATAATAATAGTAATTAAAAAAATTATAATGAAAAGGAAAGCGATGAGAGAGAGAGAGAGAAAGAAAGGAACAAAACCCAAGAAAAAAACAAAGTGATATAACCACTCACCAGCCGCCGACTGATTCCCAGCCAGTCCCTGAGCAGCGATCGCTGACCTCTGGCCAGATGCCCCCAGTTTCTATACTGAGCATGACGTCATATGGTATGGAATAGCCCTTTGGCCAGTTTGGGTCAGCTGTCCTGGCTGTGCCCCTCCCAGCTTCTTGTGCACCTGGCAGAGCATGGGAAGCTGAAGAGTCCTTGACTGGTGTAAGCATTACTTTGCAACAACTAAAACATAGTGTGTTGTCAGCATTATTCTCATACTAAATCCAAAACACAGCACTATACCAGCTACTAGGAAGAAAATGAACTCTATCCTAGCCAAAACCAGGATGGTATCCACCCCTTATTCTATAGAATCTACGTCATGCCCAGGTCCTACACTTTCCAATACATTCCAATTAATCGCCACCACTTTCCCTGTTTTTCGATATATACACACAAATATCATTCCCTTAGTCTAAAGGGAAAGACGCATGACCTCTTCCTCTGTTGATATTCCAAAATCTTTGCCTTCTGGCTAGTCCATGATCACTTCCAAGATCCCCGGGTAACTTGGGTTTCCTATTCGAGTCCATTGTATCATCAGTGTGACCCATTTACTCCATGTAACATCAGTTGCATGACGTGTAGAGGGGACCCTCCCTTTGAACATCCAGCCCAGCACCAGCAGTCGGGGTGTCAGGAGGAGCTGTGCTTCAGTACCAACCACTTCCAAAGCAGCTCAAAACCCTTCATATGCTGCCAATATCTCTTTCTCAGATGGAGTATGGCGGGCCTCAGATCCTCTGTATCCCCAACTCCAAAACCCTAAGGGTCGATCTCGAGTCTCCCCTGGTGCTTTATATGCCAAAGGCTCCAGGTAGGGCCATTCTCCCTGGCTGCGGTGTAGAGCACATTTTTTACATCTTGCCTGGACTGGACTCGCCCAAGGGCTACTGCATGAACTATCTGTCTCCTGTTTAATTTGTTCAAAGGCTTGTCATTGCTCTGGGCCCCATTTGAAATTGTTCTTCTTCAGGGTCACTTGATAGAGAGGGCTTACGATCAGACTGTAATTTGGAATATGGATTCTTCAAAAACCCACAAGAAACCCTAAGAAAGCTTGTGTTTCTTTTTTGCTAGTTGGTGGCGACATGGCTGTTATTTTGTTGATCACATCCATTGGGATCTGATGATGTCCACCTTGCCATTTTATTCCTAAAAACTGGATCTCCTGTGCAGGTCCCTTGACCTTACTTTGTTTTATGGCAAAACTGGCTTTCAGAAGGATTTGGAGTATTTTCTTCCTTTTCTCAAAAACCTCTTCTGCTGTGTTGCCCCACACGATGATGTCATCAAAATATTGCAGATGTTCTGGAGCTTCACCTTGTTCCAGTGCCATCTGGATCAGTCCATGGCAACTGGTAGGGCTGTGTTTCCACCCCTGAGACAATCGATTCCAGGTGTATTGGATGCCCCTCCAAGTGAAAGCAAACTGTGGCCTGCACTCTGCTGCCAAAGGGGTTGAGAAAAATGCATTAGCGGTATCAATTGTGGCACACCACTTGGCTGCCTTTGACTCCTGTTCATATTGACGTTCTACCATGTCCGGCATGGCAGCACCCAGCACTCAGGACTTCATTCAGGCCACTCTAGTCTACTGTTAGTCTCCACTCTCCATTAGACTTTCGCACTGGCCATAGAGGACTGTTAAAACGCGAGCGAGTCTTACTGATCACTCCTTGCCTCTCCAGTCGATGAATCAGGTTATGGATGGGAACCAGGGAGTCTCGGTTGGTGCAATATTGCCTCCGGTGCACCGTTGTAGTAGTGATTGGCACCTGTTGTTCTTAGACCCTCAACAACCCCACAACAGAAGGGTCCTCTGAAAGACTGCGCAAGCTGGACAGCTGTTTAATGTCCTCCGTCTCCAAGGCAGCTATACCAAAAGCCCACCGGTACCCTTTTGGGTCCTTGAAATACCCTCTCCTGAGGTAGTCTGTGCCAAGGATGCATGGGGCCTCTGGCCCAGTCACCATGGGGTGCTTCTGCCACTCATTCCCAGTTAGGTTCCCTTCAGCCTCCAATACAGTTAGCTGTTGGGATCCCCCTGTCACTCCAGAAACATCGTTCTGCCCCTATATAGCTTGATAGCATTAGGGTGCACTGTGCACCGGTGTCTACTAGAGCCTTATACTCCTGTGGGTCTGATGTGCCAGGCCATCGAATCCACACAGTCCAGTAAACCCAGTTGTCCCTTTCCTCCACCTGGCTGGAGGCAGGGCCCCTCTAGTCCTGGTCATAGTATTCATTATTTACTTCTTCTAGATATGAGTCAGGAGTTCCTTCATTAAATTTAGGAATAAGATCAGCCCTTCTACTCTGTCTGGGGAATTGTCCACGAGAAACCAGAGCAGTAATTTTCCTGGAAGAACCCCTTTGTGTCATTGTTCTTCCTTGCAGCTCACGTACCTGTGCCTCTCGGGTTGAGGTAGATTTTCCATCCCACTTCCTCATATCCTTTCTGTGGTTACGCAGGTAAAACCATAGGGTGGCGCGTGGTGTGTACCCTCTATATCCTCTCTCTTGAGCAGAGGAATGCTGACTCCTAATAGCTGAGATACTGGTCCGTACAGGTGGGGAGTAGGACCTATCCTCTTGAGTTGCTGGACCTCCTGGGACAGTTTTTCCACATCTGAGATGAGGGAGGAAGAGAGACTTTCTTCATGTTCCCAGTGTCGGATAGCTGCTTGAGCCACCATTCATCCCTCTTCATCTTTCCAGGTCAGTATTGCCAATGAGTTGGCATACAACGCTGGTGCACTCCATACAAGTTTGTACATGGGTCGTGTGCACTGGACTTCATCTGGATCTTTGGATAATGGCTTGTTGTCCAGGTCACTATAAATCACCTCCAGCATGGCTAATTCCCTCAGGTACTGGATACCTTTCTCCATGGTGGTCCATTTGCCTGGGTGAGGTATAACATCTTCCTTGAAGGGATACCTTTCCTTCACACCTGACAGAAGTCGCCTCCAGAGGCTGAGGGCTTGTGCCCCTTCTCCAATCGCTTTGTCAATGCCCGCTTCTCTAGAAAGGGATCCCAGCTGTTTGGCTTCCTTACCCTCTAATTCCAGGCTACTGGCCCTGTTATCCCAGCATTGGAGCAGGCAGGTTACAATGTACTCGCCCGGACGAGGGCTGAAATCTTTTTGCATATCTCACAGCTCACTCAGGGATAGGGGTCGGGTAGTTTCCATCTTGTTTACGAGTTCTTCCTCTTCCTCCTCCTGTCCTCATGGTGGTCCTGCATTTTCATCATCCCTTTCTAAATGAGCTGACTTTTGCTTCCAAGATTTCTTCTTGTGTATAGGGGTGACTGATACCTGCATGCGTTGGCTCCCTGGTTCAGCCACAGTCGCTGTACAGGGGTTGGAGTAACTGCAGCGCCTGTTGCAGGGGCTGGAGTAGTCACAGTGCCTGTTGCTGGGATTGGAGTAGCTGCGGTGCCTGTTGCTGGGGGTTGGAGTAACTGCAGTGCCTGTCATTTTGTCATCAGATCCAGAGACCTTCTCTTCCCCTTGAAGGTACTGAATAGTGTTGAACAGGGCTCGGTAGGCATGGGCCAGGCCCCAGCACATTGCAGTGATTTGTGTCTCCCTAGAATTGCCAGGGTGACAACATACTTTCTCCAAATATTCTACTAATTTTTCAGGATTCTGCACTTGTTCAGGGGTGAAGTTCCAAAACATTGGAGGTGCCCACCATCCTAGGCATTTGCCCATGCTATCCCACACACCCTGCCACTCATAACTAGCCAGCCTTGGGTCAGATCTCTGCATGGTATTCTTAAATTGCTTATTAACCATAGACAAAACTGAAACAATATTCCCAAGCAATACCAATAGAAGTATCTTAACTACCCAAGGATGTTCAAGATACTGGAAAGTTATTGTAATGAAGGAGGAAACATCACAGAAGAAGGTAGTGAAGGTGCCATTCTGTATTTCCTCCATAAAATACCTCTCAGAGGAAGAAGTATACTTGCTAATTGGCTCCACGAGGTGGTACCCAACGTACAGTAATGGCTTCAGTATAAAACCCAAATACCAGATTAAGCTCAAGGCCAGTGTTTTAACAACAAATCTCCCAGGCAAAACATCAGTAATCACTGCAGAGCACAGCAAACTGCAAAAACCAAGACCAATCTTTAACATGTACAGCAAACAAATGAGCATGGTGCAGATCACGTAAACCAATATGGAGAACAGATGAATCAATATCGTGCCCCGCAACTGTTAGCAGATCTAAATTTCTTAATGTGCTCTGGTTAATCTGTTATTATCTCAAACCCTTCGTGCCCCACGTTGAGCACCAAAAAAGACTGTCATGGTTTAGCTTCAGTCGGCAACTAAGCACCACACAGCTGCTCAATCACCTTCCCCCCACTGTGGGATGGGAGAGAATCTGAAGAGCAAAAGTAGGAAAACTCGTGGGTTGAAATAAGAACAGTTTGATAACTGAAATAAAATAAAATAAAATAGTAACAACAACAACAGCAACAATAATAATAATAATAATAATAATAAAGAATTTTAATGAAAAGAAAAACAATGAGAGAGAGAGAGACAGGAAAAAAACCCAAGAAGAAAAAAAAGTGATGCAACTGCTGGTGCCAGCCAGTCCCCGAGCAGTGATCTCTGCCCCCTGACCAACTCCCCCCAGTTTCTATACTGAGCATGATATTGTATGGTATGGAATAGCCCTTTGCCCAGTTGGGGTCAGCTGTCCTGGCTGTGCCCCCTCCCAGCTTCTTGTGCGCCCGGCAGAGCATGGGAAGCTGAAGAGTCCTTGACTGGTGTAAGCACTACTTAGCAACAACTAAAACATCAGTGTGTTATCAACATTATTCTCATCCTAAATCCAAAACACAGCACTATACCAGCTCCTAGGAAGAAAATTAACTCTATCCCAGCCGAAAACAAGACACTAATCAAAGAACACTGTCATCTGAAAAGAGGAATATTTCAGGCTGGCAGTGATCTTCACTTAAGATCACTTAGAGTGATCTTTAATTTCACTGAAACTGCTGTTTTGTATTGGAATGAATGCAGATGACTCTTGATTTTTTTTTTAAAGTAACCCAATGCAAATGTTCACCCATTCTAAATAACTGCTGTTTTTAATAATAGTAAGCTAAAAAATGTACACTATAAGATGACAAAAACCTGTAAAATATATTGAATGAGTTTAGTCACAAATAAATGTTTGTTAGAGACCTATACTCAAACTAATTAGAAAGGTTTGCAACTTGCAAATGTGTTTCACTTCCTCTAAGAGAATATTTACTACTCACTTAATAAGACACATACTCAGTGCCTGGAAGTTTGGATTCCAGTTATGTTTTGTGCAAGACTTGATTTAATGGGCATGATCACAGAATGATCAGAGGAACCTATAATGTTACTTGGATATCTAACACAAAACTGTAAATAGCCTTTGGACCCCAGGCAGTAGGTACCTGAACATGTGTACGTCAACAGATCATTGCAGAACACAGACCTCTTAAGAGGCAAAGTTTAGATTGTCATTCCTTGGTGGCTGCACTTTCTGTACATGGATGTCTGGAGTTCCACATTAAATCTTCTTGATGCTTTGATGATCTTCCCCTCAATAAACCTGTGAGTGCATTAGATATAGTGTGGCCAGGAACTTTGGATCTCATATTGAAATCCTGTTAAGCAGTTCCCCAACTATCTTGCCTCTATGGCACTCTCAAAGCACACCCACTGGGTAGGACACTCTTTGAGGATTGGGGAAATGCATTAAAATTGTCTATAGCAGAAGGAAAAAAGGAATCTGAATTCACCCACTGGCAGCTTCTACTTTGGCAGTGGCTTGTAACAAAAGACTGCTTTAACTTCAGGATATACTGAAGGTTTATAAATGCTTATCAAAGCTAGGCCTTCCTTGGAATGTCACGTAAGGGAACTAAGTCATGCAAAGCAATAGATTTAGTGACTCAAGACTATCTTTGATAGCTTTGATAGCTGTTAGATAATCTATACGACACTATGACACCCTCTCAGCCTACTTGTGTGCCCTTATCTTAAATATTTCAAAATACTCCTAAACTATGGGACAGGAAAAACTTGATGGAATAGACACTGCTTATAAAACCTGTCTTTGCACTAAAGAAGGATGAATGGAAACCACTGTGGAACAGAATATTAAGCGATTTGACTGAAGTGATTTTAATGAAACTGGAGAATTTGCTATTAAAAAAAAGGAAACTTAGCAAGGATAAATGAAAAATGCTACATCCACCAAATAATTAAATAATGAAAATCACAGATATAAAATAGGTAACAACTAAAAAGGCGGCAGACTAGATAATATAGCAAGCCATTTAATTTGAGTCAATATTATTTTGTGGTTGTGAGAGACAAACATTTCACACTGAAAGGTAGTTAAGTGTAGAATATAGGGGAGATTCCATTCTGTTAAGAGTTACTTAGGCCTTTACTAAAATACTGCCTGGTTTGGAGGAGAGAGGCAGACAAGGTGCAGGTATTCCACCAGAGAAGTGTGACATTAATTTTCACATTTTAAAATATGAGGTGCAAAGAAAGAACATATTTTTTTTCTCTTTAAAGGTTAGTTCTAGGGAGGGGTATATGATAACTCTTCCAGTGTACTGGGAAGGCTGATTAACTGTTTTTCCTACAAATGAAATAAGAAGAACTCAGTTTGTTGCTTTTTTGGGGGGAGGGTGTGTTTTTTGTTTGGGTTTGGGGTTTTTTTTTAATAAGTAAAAATGGTTAGGTTTGATAAGAAAAGAAATTAATTCATGATGGCTTTCAAAGGAGGTGGAAGAATGTCTTTTAACAATGATTTTTTACAGGAATTTAGCAAACATCTTTGACAGATATATTTGATCCTGCATAATAGGTGGAATAGATAATCTCCTGCAGTTAGCTTCCAGACATTTTTCTGTTGGTCTCCTTTTTGTGTAAGAACAGTAGATTAACAATCAATTCGTCAGTAATCTTCATGGTAAAACTCATCCCAAGGCAATAGTTTTTATTGATCACAAGTCCCAGTCTAAGCACTGAGGAAGGTTTTAAATATTTCATTGGGCTTTGAATAGGAAAGGACTCATTAATCTGCCTGTAAATTTCATAATTTAACAAATTAAGCAAAAAAAAAAAAAAAGCAGTATATCTTTTGTATAACACATGGGATTTTAACTGGCAGTGGAAATCACTATATTTTGAGGAACCTCAAAAAAAAGATGCTTACACAAAGTAATATATGAACTGGAGTAGCTTTCAGGAAAACATTATGCTTATCAATATTTTGAAACACAACAAAATTTCAATGTGAGGTATTTCAATGCCATCTGTGTGCCATTTGGATAGTCTTAGCTATACAGTTAGATGCATATTGTGCAAGAATACCATCTCACTGAATATGTCAAGTGGCAGTTTGAGAAGGTGAGTATATCCATATCAGAGATGGACTATCAATTCTGATTGATCATGATGATCATGATACAACAAAATGCAGTTTGCCTGCAAACAGGATGTAGTTTGGATGTAAGCCTGGCAATTCTTTGTCCTTGAGTCCATGATCAAATACATATCAAATAGCTCAGCATTTCTTCAAGCAAATTTTCAGGCTATAGCTCAAAGGAAACAACTACCTTGATGATCAGTGCTATCAAATTTTACTGATATAGCAGTTGGATGAATGGAAAGTTATGTGTAAAAGGGCTAACAGAAACACAGGACTTGTAAAAGGGTGGTGAAGAAGTAGTGTGGGTGGGAAGGATGTTGTCACTCAGTGAGCTTTTGGACAAGAAGATTAAAGAATGAAACACTGGAGAAGGAAACAGCTTTAAATAAACGAGTTTTTGGTTTTCTAGTCTGGGGTGGGAAATGCAAACACAGCAGACCTCAATATAATTCAGTGGCTGACTAAACATTCAAATGAGATGATTGTCAGTTAATTACTTCACACCGCATTGAAGGATTTTTTTTAGTGTTGCTACTTTTCTTTAGAGCCCTTGAGTGCCATGGTATTCCCACTCATTGCTGGCCATTACAGCTGCAGCACTCACACCTGTGTTTTACTTAAAGATCTATCGTACAATAGGAGACAAAGTTCACCATTCTAAAAAATACAGATATCTCAGCTGACTAAGCTGCTTGCACTTAATGAAATATGAATTTACCTCCTTTGCTGATTTTGCTGCTATTCTTGCTGAGAAGAGCAAGCAACATCTGACTGTTTTAGGCAGCTTCAAATAAACCTTTAGATGACAATCCATCACACAAATATTCAATAAGGAGGGTTTTTTTGTCTTTTTGGAACAGTGATATCCTCCCCCCATTTACGGTTTAGACTTTCATTTTTATTATTCAGCACTCAGAAGTTATAGATGTAGCTTTTAGGTATGCAAATAGCAAACTACATCTTTCTTCAGATTCACAATCCTGAGAATCACAAAAAGAACAAACATCCCAATGGGAAAATAGAGTAACTTTGTCTATATTATTTTTTCCTTAAATCTCCTTCACCAGAATTCTACCAAAGACAACAATAACAGGTGTCACAGAACTTTTTTAGGTTTTTTTTTCTTGAAAAAATTCTGGGCAGCAAGAAAACTGTACCTAGGGCCTTCATCATGCTCATACTGTTGACAGTGTTCTAATCCTTCAAAAAAAGGGTGAGGAGGGGAGAAGAATGATACAGGTATGTTCAGAACATCAGTCTGTTTTGCATACAGTTGTATCTAAACAAAAATGAGCAATTTCCTTGCAATGAGAATTGTAGGAGAAAACAAGGAGCAAGTGAAGAGGAGAGAAGAAATTTAATAAGAAGTACCTATATACCTCCATGTAAGGGTATCTGCAGTGTATAAAGTGTGGGACAGGGTACGCCAAATAAAAAACAGAGTTGGAAAAAGTATTATGTTTGGCATCTGTTTTTTTTCTCCTTCCCACTCATGATTTCACGTTTGGTAGACAATTCTAGTAGCAGTGTGTCATTGACACAAAATAACTTTTGTTACAAACTCAGTGTACCATTGATGTATACTGACGCAAAATGTTTGTACCCAATACTATAAAAATTTATGTCAGCAGTTCCACCAACCTCTATGTTTATTCCTGTGAAACCTAGTCCCTTTGTTTTGGTAAATCATATGTATATATATTTAGTATTGTTGTATGTCTGATGGAAAATCAATGATTTGGAACCATTTTTGTATAGATTTCTGGAAGTCGTCTGCAAGGCGAGTTCCTTGCACCACTTCTTAAAATATAAAATCCTCAGATCACTGTTTGCCAAGAAAACTGCGTATTTTAGGAGAAAAAGGCAAATATATATTTTTAAAATGTGTTTCACTAAGCAGATTGCTTCTAGTATTAGTATACTGTAATTTTTTTGAAAGTCTCCAAAACTCAATTACATTTCTATATCTAATATTTAATGGCTCTAAAAGTATCATCACACTTGCACATAGATTTATTTTGATGCCCAGTGTCTGGGGTTTTTTTAGACACTGCATACTATTAGACACTATCTTTACCTTCAAGCTTTCTTAGTTATCAGATTTTTTTTTCATTTTTCTCTCTGACTAGCTTCAAATTTATATTGTTTTATTAAATTTATTCTTTCAATGTGGTTAGATATGCAGGCAATCAGTAGATCTTAAACTTGCATAAAGTGTCATAAATACATGGAAAGAGAACTTACTTAGCAGTGGATATATATCACCTTAGAATGTGAGCTAAATCTTTGTCAAAAAACTAGAACTTGATTTTCTTTCACGAGGTTTTAAGTTTAATTTTTGGTAGCATATATATATTCTTTATAAGTAGGGCTTAACACACTTGAGTCTTCTTATGGATTTTTTTCCATAACTATAATTGAGTCTTTAAATTGCTGAGATGTCCTGAGATATCACATGAAGTGAATCTTTGTGTCTCTAGTATCTTGATGTTTTTTCTGCTTGCAACGTAAAATAGTATTCCACAAAAAATACCACAGGGATGTAAGAAACAGGAAGTTAGCCATTCAAAATCAAGAAGTACCCTTATTGATTACCCAAATATATATTTGACACGTAAAGTACCAAATGACTTCAGATTTACAGGCTGTAAAATAGTTCTCTATTAAAGTACAATAAGAAAAAATAGAAGGGCTAACATTCATGTTAAGGAACGTTATTCTCTAGATTCTATTACAAAGTACAAAGGCTTACATGCTCGACTGCATAGACAATATAGGAAGAAATTGAGGAAACAAAATAAAGAAATACAACAGGAGCAAAAAACATCCTTAAAGCTTATTCAATGTACAGTTTTGGAGGAAATTCTGTGTGTGCTGCTTCTAGGAGCCTTTCCTGTCCAAGAATTGATAGTTGCAAAGCTTTAGAATCATCAGGTAGAAAGAATACTGAAAGGCAATCAGAGTTTACAAAGTTGCAATGTTTCATCTGTCCCACACCTGCATTTTTATACATCCTATGGGAATTTGCACAGTGGAGGTTCAGAGTTTTCTGGTAATCACCTGGACTACCAAGGGTTGCACAGGACCTTCTGTGAACTCATTACCTCCTGCTGAAGTTAATACAGAGTAAAACCTGTGTTTAAGACTACCTAATGGGCCCACTACACTCCCAATTTCAAGGGAGTTTTAAGAAAGTTAGTATTAATAACTTCAACATGGAAAGTTAAGGTTTAAGATAATCCACAGTAAAAATTTTAAGTAGCTTTACTATTAAGATCATGCATAGTTCTACTGATTTTTAGATGTATGGCTCATGCTTAAATTAGTGATATGATTTACAAATGCTTTGATGGAACAAGGGCCTGCTGAGTGTCAAAATTCAAATTCTGCTGATCCTGCCCTCTCACTTCATGGATGCTGCCTTTATACTGTTCCTGCCTTCTTCTAAACCTGCTTATCCTTTCCTAAGGCCAAAATTTATGTGCAATTACGTAATTTATGCACAATTATATAATTAGGTACTTAAAGAATCCAGGCAATGCTGATACCTTCTAAATGTTGCAATTCAACTGTAAGCCACAAGAAACAGTGTTTTGTTCTCTTACAGAACAGTGTTGACATAATTGATTTCTGTCATAACTTCAGGGTTTCTACAGGTACTCCTACTTCTGTAGATAGTCTATAAAGCTTACTTTCTTTTCTTTCCATTTTAAAATTGTATAGTGTTCCTATTTGTCTTGGCATTTTAAAATGTATGATTCATCTTTTTGTTTCATAATATAATGGATGTTTCAACAGTAAGTTAGCATCTTTCATCTGCCATAATGGAATTGATCGTATACTAAGTTTGCTGTGATCAACTACAAGAAAATGTTTTACCTTTTCACTGTTTTCACATTTTTCTAAAAGTTGGTATATTCATATTGTTTAAAATTTTTCAGGTCTTTAAGAATTTATTTGGTTTTAAACATGAACATGAGGTTTTTTTAAATGAAGTTATTTGCTGATATGTGAAAAAGCATTTTCTGGTTCTGCTGTTGTCAGGAGTGGGGAGGTAGCGTCTATTCTTTTTAAGAGTGCCAACAGCATATTTGAAGTTAGTTCATATATCAATCAGCATCCAAAATCTCAGAAAAAGATATTATCTGGGAAACCCCGGGCACCTCAAGAGAAAAAGTTGTAGTGGGAAGATAAAGCAGCCAAAGGACAGCCTAAAACATTAGGGCAGAAAGGTTTCAGTTAGTTGGTTAAAGTGAGGTTGTATTTACATTAGCGCGTAGGGTAGGGCAATAGGATGAGATCTATGGAGAGAGAAATTCAGTGATGAGGACCTCCCATTTACAATACCTGTATTTGGGA
Organism: Ciconia boyciana; assembly: GCF_034638445.1. Lineage (NCBI taxonomy): Eukaryota > Metazoa > Chordata > Aves > Ciconiiformes > Ciconiidae > Ciconia > Ciconia boyciana. The sequence continues at coordinate 39,363,080 of NC_132938.1, forward strand.
GGGGAGAAGGGAAGCTATACTTTGGACTAGCTCTATTTTAGTTCTGCAGTCTAAACTGTATTTTAGTTCCACAAGTTGAAACATATTAAGGGCTTCTGGAGTGCACCTTTCAGTGTACTCAGCTGAAAGAGTATAGATTCCAAAAGGAGCTCAGTTTCTGTGCTCCAAAATCACAGCCAATGTGGCATGTGAGCATGATCAAAAGCAAAACCTGGACATGAACTAAAATGCAGATTAGGTCCATTCAGAAATAAAGCAACCAAGTTTCATATAGAGTTTACCGCAGATTTTAATGATATCAGAAACTCCATAACCAGAAATTCCAATGACATTACAGGTGTCGTCAGCCTGACATGAATTGAGATCACTCTTTTATCAACACCAGTCCCAACTGGAATAATTTACACAGCCCCAGTATATGGTGTCGGAACTGCAAACATACAAGTGAACACTGGTATCAGTCGGTCTAGATTTCATCTCCAGGCCAATGTTATTTCACATTGGCCTGAATGGAACTAATGTTCCATTCACATAAACCTTACACAAGTAGCGCATATCCTTTTTTATAGGCTCTATGCTCACATTTACAAAATGAAATGTGAGCGCAGAGTTCATCATAGTTGTGCTGCACCAATAGGACTAGAAGGCAAGAACTTGCCTGTCTGTAGATTTACCACAAAAACGGCAATATAGTAATATCACACACAACCCAGGTCAGAACAGCTGTGTGTTCTACCACTGCCACCCCACCCCCCCCCCAAAAAAAAAAAAAAGGAATTTATTTCTCTCTTCATCTGTTTTGCTGATGTTCCTATTAAAAGTAGGATTTGTGAAGATGTTTTGTTTTGGGACTCCTGACAAACTGTATCAGGAGTTTATACAATGACAAACAGCACCACATGCCTGACTCTGCAGTATTTGCTACTCATTCTCTTTCTACCTACCTACCTATATATTTATCTATCTATTGATGGATTTATCTCTGTTTGCTAGTCTTCATATAAAAGATTTTTAGTAAATATAGGCAGAATAGGATGGTGTCATGGTTTAACCCCACCCAGCAACTGAGCACCACACAGCTGCTCTCTCACTCCCCCACAGTGGGATTGGAGAGAGAATCTGAAAAGTAAAAGTGAGAAAACTCGTGGGTTGAGATAAAGGCAGTTTAATAGGTAAAGCAAAAGCCACGCATGCCAGCAAAGCAAAACAAGGAATTCATTCACTACTTCCCATGGGCAGGCAGGTGTTCAGCCATCTCCAGGAAAGCAGGGCTCCGTCAGTAACCGTAACAGTTACTTGGGAAGACAAGTGCCATCACTCCGAACTTCCCCCGCTTCCTTCTTCTTCCCCCATCTTTATATGCTCAGCATGACACCATATGGTATGGAATATCCCTTTGGTCAGTTGGGGTCTGCTGTCCCAGCTGTGTCCCCTCCCAGCTTCTTGTGCCCCCCCAGCCTCCTCGCTGGTGGGGTGGGGTGAGAAGCAGAAAAGGCCTTGACTCTGTGTAAGCACTGCTCAGCAATAATGAAAACATCCCTGTATTATCAACACTGTTTTCAGCACAAATACAAAACATAGCCCCATACTAGCTACTATGAAGAAAATTAACTCAATCCCAGCCAAAACTAGAACAGATGGCAGAATGCAGACTGAAAGAATGCTGAGCTGTCCCTTTTTCTTTATGTCAGGGACAAATACTGCGCTGCAGACTGGAAAGCAGTGCTTTGTTTTTGGAAGTTTTTTGGTGTGGGTTTTTTCTGATTCAATCTTTTTACAGAAGGCAAAAATGATCCATATCTAGTGCTCTGGACGTGGATAGTGCAGGCTTTTCCTGTGGCATCTTTGTCTTATGGACACAACAGGTGTGCTCCTGAAGTCCAAGTAGTCAATTTAAACAATGTTGAAGCTTCTTGCTGGCATCTTTTACCAAGTGACAATTTTGCGTTATCGTCCTTACTTTTCCTCTTCCTATTCAGTGTCAGCAGTGTCTTAGCTTTCCATCTTCTGAGTTTTTCATTTGTCCGCTGACAATTTGCCAAGTAATGATGTTCTTCCAAAGAACAATCTTTGCTCCCTCATAGAGGATTTTTACCTACTCTTACAAATGTTTACTTTGAAGCAGGGAAGCTGTGATCTGAAATATCACTGATGTAGCTGCAGGCTGAAATGGTGCTGAAAAGTTCAAAATAGATTTATAATGAGATCTACAGAGTAAATGATGATTAGTTTTAGCACTTCGGTTAATATGATTGCATGTGAAGATAAATATACTTTACTCTTAAACATCATGAAAATTATTGGCTAAAAGGAAATAAAGAAGAAAAATTGGATTGGACAACAATTATCAATAGTGCATTACTGCAACCCAAGTCTGAATAAACTGCTCTTAGGGAAAAAAAACCAAAGGCTGACATGCTGTGTCCATTTCTAACAATCAATATAGTGACTAATCATGTGGAGCCCAGAATGGTGTCCACAGCTAGAATCTTTATTTGCTTTTAAGCTGATTAAAATGTGAAGTTTCCTTAAATGTAAACAGAACCATATTTGAAAACATAGATAGTCTAGTAAAATATACTGAAGCTGAGAATTTAGTAGTGTGTTATCAGTATTTGTGTATATTTGATATTCAAGTGAGCTCTTGTTTTACAAAATTTTCATCTACAGATTGTTCTTGATATAATTTAAAAGCAAATGACAAAGTTGTTCCTATATACAGCATAATCTTGGCTGATACTTTTCTTGATATAATATATTCTTACAGGAAGATTTTTGTGTATTTCTGTTGTAGAAAAAAAATTTATATTTTTCTCAATTAATAATCACAAAACTCTTTGGAGAGGGAGGAAACATTTAAAAAGTCAGAGGAATAACATCTTGAAATATACTAATATTTTGTTTTCAGTACTTGTTGGAAGAAGACAAAGATTGATTTAGGGACCACTTAAGCAAACTGCATATACACAAGACAATAGACAGAATGGGACTGGCTGGCGTGCTGTTGAAGGAGATGGCTGATGGCATTGCAAGGCTGTTCTCTATTAACTTTGAAAGATCATGGGGATCTGCAATGTCACTGATGGCAGTAAAAGGCATAAATGTGACACCCATCTTGAAGAAGGGAAAGAAGGAATATGTAGGAAACTACAGGCTTTATCAGCTTCATTTCTATCCCTTGGATGACTGGGCCTGTAAACAAAGGGAGAGCAATGGACGTTGCTTACTTTGAGTTTAGCCAGGTAGCTAATAGCATTCCAGTAGCCAAACTGGGGAGATGGCTTATGGGTGTGGAAAACTGACTACATCACTGGGCTTAGGTACTTATCACCAATTTGATGTCTAACTGGCGGTTAGATGTTCATTAGGGATATTAAATAGATCAATAAAAACTTGAGGGTAGAGGAAGAAGGTGTGGGAGAGAGGTTTTTTCTTCCAAGGTGACCATTGCTCAGAGGCTGGCTGGCCATTGGTCTGCTTGTGGGAGGTGATGAGTGATTGCTTTTGCATCACTTGCTTTTATTGTTGTTGGTTTGTCTTGTTGGAGTTTTTTTGGTTTTTTTTTGTTTGCTTTGCTTTTTTCTCATTGCTTCACTTATTAAACTGTCATTCACTTCACCCATGAGTTTTCTCACTTTGCTGTTCCTTTTCTCTATCTCATCCCACTGGGGTTGGGGGATTGAATGAATGGCTGTGTGGGTGCTTAGCTGCTGGCTGGAGTCAATCCACGACAAGAACCTTGGTGAGCTGGAGGACTGGGATTATGAAGTTCAACAAAAACAAATGTTACCTCGAACTTCCTGACATATGAAGAATATTGAAGAAGGAGGTACAAATAACATACTGAAAAGTAAAGTTTGCCTTGTACATTTATTATAAATTAACAGCAATAAACTAACAGGAAGATGACCAATGTCACCATTTGGGTGGTAACTTCTGTAATAGGCTTTGAAATAGGCTTGTTGTGGTTTAACCTGGCAGGCAGCTAAACACCACACAACCATTCACTCACTCACCCCCCAGTGCGATAGAGGAGAGAATCGGGAAAAAAAAAAGTAAAATTTGAGGGTTGAGATAAAGACAGTTTAATAGGACAGAAAAATAAGGGAAAATAATAGTAATAATAATAATAATAATAATAATAATAATAATAATGGTGATAAAAGAATACACAAAATAAGTGATGCACAATGAAAATGCTCACCACCCGCCGACTGATGCCCAGCCAGTTCCCAAGCAGCAGTTGCTGCCCCCTTTATACATGCCCAGCCAGTTCCCAAGCAGCAGTTGCTGCCCCCACTTTATACAGTGAGTATGACGTCATATGGTATGGAATAGCCCTTTGGCCAGTTTGGGTCAGCTGTCCTGGCTGTGCCCCTCCCAGCTCCTCGCTGGCAGGGCATGAGAAGCTGAAAAGTCCTTGACTAGAGTAAGCATTACTTAGCAACAACTAAGACATCAGTGTGTTGTCAATGTCATTCTCATACTAAATCCAAAACTCAGCACTATACCAGCTACTAGGAAGAAAATGAACTCTATCCCAGCCAAAACCAGGACAGTATCCACCCCTTATTCTATACAATCTACGTCTTGCCCAGGTCCCACACTTTCCAATACATTCCAATTAATCACCACCACTTTCCCTGTCTTTCAATATGTACACACAGATATCATTTCCTTAGTCTATGGGCCGTCCCTATAAAAGGTCCATTGAGTTCGTTTAGTCCATGACTTTGGGCTCCATCTGTCATAATAGTCCTTCAGGGCAGGGGAGATGGTGTGCGGTGTTGGATTAACTCTATCTGAGCCAAAACCAGGGCAGCTTTTAGAATATATTGTCTCAATATAACTAATACTGTTGAATCATATTCAAATTGTATGTTTGTGTCACCTCCTTATAGATTCTTGGCTTGCTCACACTTTAAGGACTGCGTACTATTCTTTCCCTTTATCTTGGGGAATATATGACAGAGCTGGAAAAGATGATTGAAGGGAGATTCCAAAGTAATGGAATGATTTTCATACTGATAGAGTAAGCTAAGACTCTATAATGTGGAACAGATGTGATTATTGGGTATCATGGCTGTCTACAAAACAGGACTGTCAAGGAGAGAGAGTCTACAGAGCAACCATTCACTACAGCTTTCAGTACAAGAACTAGGTGCCAGCATATTAATATACAAAACTGGCAAAAATAGGTAGTTTATCACTAAGTAGGTGATAGTCGTACAGGGATTCTTGCCAAAGTGTGCTGAGGTTGCAAAATGTTTACCTGGGTTCAAGCAAGATCCATCAGGAGTTAATAGACAAACAGAGTCGAACTCAAAATCTGAGCTGGAAATCACTGGAAGCAGTATTGGGAAAGAGGTACAATATATATAAAAGGAAGTATGTTTATGAAATATATAAAGAAGAGATTTTTAATCTTCCTTATGAGTGCTATTAGAGAGCCCTGAACTCCTGAAAGCTTTATCTGTTGAGTTGTCTTAAAGACTGTCTGTGAGAATATTTACATCCATTTCCATGAAGACTTGAATGTAAACTGTCTATTTAAACCATTGCAGAAGTTAGGCTGGATGCTCTAGTTCAGGCCTGAAGTAGCACTATTCTAATTTGATTTAAACTGACAGGAACAGATTTAAGTCACCTCGAAGGAAGAGCTTAGGAGCTATAACTGATAACTAAATTCCTATAAGAAATATATTTGTTATCTCTATTTAGCTAGTTGAGTTTTTAGATATAGATATGTAACTTAAGCTCAAAGTAGACAGGGTGTTAAGAAAGATGTGCTTTCAGAGGCTTGGTTAATCAGCTATTGCCTGAATAATTGGAAAGGAACAAAGGCAAGCGCAGTGCTCCAGAGGTTAGTGTTGCTGTAGAAAGTGGGAACCTAAATAATGACATGTAATATAAAGGCAAAATGAATTCCAACTAATTCTAACTCAAATTCTAGTAGACAACAATAGGTCACAAAAGGGAGTGCTCATTAAATTTCAGCAAACTTTGCTCTTAATTAGTTTAAATTAAAAAAAATTGTACCTTAGTGTATGTATAAAACTAGCCATTTGATACATAAAGTGCAAACTACAAATACCATGGAAAACAGAGATGTGATAAAGTTTTCTGGTGACTTCATTTACTCAGAACAACCCCATCATCAGAAGGAACATGTAGAAAAGTAGTAAAAGCCAATTTTAAACTTAACAGAAGCAATAGAAGTGACAAATGATAGCCAGCAGGACTCTATGCTGTTGCAGCTTGCTGAACCAGATGTCCAAGAGATTTCCAAAACACTGAGAATAGAAACATAATTTCTTACCTGAAAGTTACCATGGATCATGTAGATAGCTATTTTACATTCCAAAAACACAACAGTATTTGAGAACCTCATTTTTTTTGTAGGCTAAACAGTTGGAGTCAAAATCTATATATTGTTTCATAAAAAACTCAGCTGTAGTACACTCAAAAATGCTACCATGTTATGGCACTTTTGCAAAATGAGGTTGTCAAAACTTACCCTATTGACAATTGTAGGAACAGTAGACTGAGGGAATATTGACATAGACCAAGCTTGACATTTGATAAACTGCTAGTCACTGCTGTAGCAAGTAGGCATTGCTTGTTGCCGTGCATAAAACATAAATAAAACTATTCCAGTAGTACCACAGTGAATTCTATCAAGCACAAAGGTGGCAAAGTTAGTGAACATGGTGGTAGTTTTAGGGACTGTCTGAGCAAAAGATCACATGTTGCTGATGGGGTCCATGCAGGTAATTGTTTCTGGGAGTTTACTTCACAGGAAACAAGAGTATATGGCTGGATACAAGTCTGCCTTCTCTAAAACAAATGAAGAAAACACTCTTACATGGAGACATCAAAAATGCTGCTATGCAAAGTAAAGATAAGACCATGTATGATAAGGAGGAATTAGAAAACTAAATGAAAATTATCAGTAATTTTCAGTGAGAGTTAGATTCCTAAATCTCTCTGGGCTTTGTTTGCCATACTCTTTTAAATATATCAACAAAGAACTTTCATAGACTGTAATGTCTGAAATTTCATAAAATGTAATGTCCATTGCAGAGGTCATCACCTATAGTATAAAAATGGTTTCCTACATAGGAAATAAGTCAAATAGTTTGTTACTATTATTCATACTGTATGATGGTAAAAGTTGAGATGTTAATAGAGGACTGCTGCTTCATTATTACAGGCTTTGAATACCTGATTGTTACAATCTAGGGTCAAGCTTTTCTTCTACTACTTTTCTAAAAAAATTGTTTTTAATTATTTAGTGTTTGAGACACTACACTGCTGCCATTAATAGATCACCTTCATTGGCCACATCTAGGTCAAAAAGAAAGGATGGAGTTCAGAAAAAAAAAAAATCTATTCTCAAAATAGTCAAGGCACCGCATGGTGAAATGTACCAAGTAATCTCAGTCTTAAGGATGTTCTTCCCTTCCTTCAGCTAGGTCTAAATTGACCTCCCCCCCCCCCCCCCCCCCCCGCTCAGAAAACAGGCCAGAAAATCCATCCTACCTTATGTTGTTTCTATTGCCTTTAAATGAAACACAGTGTTCACTTTCTAGTCTCCTTGCCAGCCAAGTTTGCCTATCGTGCTCCATTACCCACTCTTCACTTTTTCCACAATCTTTGGTTCAGGCATTCATAAAGCCTTTTTCATACTATATGTGGTGCTATCACTTTCTACCTGATGAACTAATTTACAGAAATGAGTTACAAGATCCAGACACAAAAGTCGTATCCATTTTACACAGGAATATGAATGCAGGTAGCTGTTTGTTCACTACTGCTCAAGAAAGATGTGGTAATATTCAGAATGGAATTCTGTTTGTTCGAGTCCCAGTTTTATTCTTTTACCAGAGTCTCATTTTTTTCTAGAAGATTGAAATTCAGTCCTTGTTACAGGCTGATGTTCAGCTTCTTATCCATATGTTTTGAGGGACAGAAAGGGAAAAGAGGAAATTAACTACCTATAGTTGAACCTACAGGGTTTTGTCACCATTTTTTAATTCCTTACATACTAAATGTAAATAGAATTATCCCATTTATAATGATGTGTGCAAAGCCAGGAAAGAAAACAAAGCAATGATAAAAATGAGCAAGCTGGTCAGGGCTTGGCCAAGGGGATAAAGATAGGAGCAGATAATAATAAAGAAATGACAACAGTGCTTGTACAGCTTGAAGGTCAAGAAAAAAATAGGAGAGCAGCTAAGCCTATGACTAATGCTGTTATAAGAGAATATAGGGCATGAAGAGTCAAGAACAGTAATAGTTGTGTTGCAGAAGTGTGCATATAAAAAGAAATCCATCACTTAGGTTGTATTATTTCTTGTGTTTTGTATTTTCTTTTGTGTCAGACAATGTAGAAAAAGCTGAGCTTAACTAAACTACATGTTTATGTCATGCTTCTCTTAACTTATTTAATTATTTTAATAAAATAACTTAATTAGTATTTTAATTATTTAGCTGTATTTTGAAATCATTTTATTATTTAAATATCCCATCATATCTTCTAAAAAAATACTTTTTGAGTTAAAAAATAGAAACAAAAAAAGCATCTATTGCATTAGGACAAACCTTGTATTGTTCCTGTGTTGGATAGAAAGCATAGGATGGAAAATATCAGTTGATATTTGTATTTAAAATTATTGATGAAGTATTTCTCTACATCATCATATATTTATGATTCTACTTTTAAATTAGTCTATTTTGAAATGTTCCACTTCAGGAACATTTTAAAGGTAGTGAATGGCGAGTTAATTTTTGTTCCTTGTTTAGATATATGTTAAATAAAGTTTAAAAATTTTTTTAAATTTGAAGACAAAGGAGAAGTCAGTGACCTCTTGGCCATCATTAGTATTTTGAGTCCTGTCTTTCAGCACTGCTCTGAGTTCTGGTTAAGCTCTACACTGGATGAAGAACAGGGTTCCAAGGAGCAGAGAAGTGAAGGGGAGGCTTGAAAGACAGTACATCAAAGAATGAAACACCAGAAGAATTACAAGGGAAGAGAAAGTGATCACCCTAGCAGAATGAACAGAATGAACAAAAATGGGCACATTTATAAAATTTATGAGCTCATACTGAATAGAGATAGTAGCAGGACTAGCAATGTAAGTTTAGAATGTTATTTGACCTAAGATTGCATCCATGCATCTGCTTTTATTACACTTTTTCTTATTATGAAACACTATATATTGCTTCTTCTTTTGGTTCTACAATAAAATGTAGTAGATACTGTTGTTACAGAAAAAATTGGCTACTATCTAGTAGTTGACAAGCTCATTAATGTTTGTGCTGAGTGGGGAAAAAAAATTTATTTCCATGTTCTTACTTCTCAAGCTTCAGGTATTTGATAGAAAGTGCCATTCAAATAGAAACATAAACAATGGAATGCCCCAATTAGGACAATAAATAAGTATATTTTTGCCTATATATTTTCCCTTTGAGTTTAAAAACATGATACAAAATATAGATATTGTTATGTATACATGTAGACATTGTTAAGTCTACCTACGTAAGGCACCGAGCAAACCAAGGTTGAGAAAGACCACATTTGTTTATTAGTGTTTTACAGCATGGATTTTTTTTTTTTAAGAAACTGCTTATCATTTTTTCCACTGTAGTGAAGGGACTTTTAGGTCCTGGTTCATTACATTCAGTTTTAGGGCTTTGATGTGGCTAAACTAAATTAAGAGCCTACTTGTATAATTAATGGAAAGAGGCTGGAATATATATAAAAAACAAGGCCCATTTAAGATCTCTATTAACTATTAGAGGTTTTTATCTATTTCCAGTAAAGAGGGGGAGGGAACTGATGGTGTCTTTTCTTTCTAATTTAGATGCCTTGGATAATTGTCTAAGCAGGATGACTGAGTCACTCCTTTACTTTCAAGACAAGAAAAAGATAGACCTGAACTAAAGGCATCCACCTATTACTGGGTACACTCACTGCATAGCTACTACATCAAGCAGAAATGCAATTATTTGAATCCAGGGACAAATATTATTTAAGCTCATGGACGAATTTTCTAATACTTTTGCTGGCTGAGGTTTGATACTTGTTTGAAGTGTCTCTCAAACTTTATTTGGAGGGGCAATATACATACATTTTTTTCTTATGAATATAGGGTCCCATTCTCCCCACCTCCAGATAACCTAGTTAAAAAAGTAAAAGTGACTTAATATTAAGAGCTATGGAAACTAGATATTTAGTATGTGTGTAGTTAGGGATAAGTCTGTAGTCTATGGGTCTGTGCTAAACAAGATCTCATTCTGTGGATTCTTACAGGGCTTGAATTCTCACCACCAGTAAGAACAATTATACAGCTCTGGTAAGGAAAAGATATTTTAAATCTGGATCAAGCTTAATTTATAAGCATTTTCATATATGCTTTAAATAGCCAAAATAATTGAAGAGACATTTGTATGAATAAGAATAAGGACGATGAGTTAGAAGAAAGTATTTATGGAATAACATGCAGCTGAGAGCAGTGAGGTTTCAATATATAGTCTATAGATGGTTATTGCATATGATTCAAGAATAAGGTTATCCAGATTTTTTTTTTTCCCTGGGAAACATTAAAAAGTTAGTGTTACCTCTGCTTTAGAATGAAAACTTTCCTATCTTTAAGGAACTCCCTAATCCATGCCTCTGCTTTCTTCTACCAAAACTCCCATGTTCAGGATAGCCAATAGTTTCAGAGTTAGTTCTCATCCAGGATGTGAAGAAGCACAGATTCAAATCCTTATTTTTGTGTATGAACTCTCTTGTTCAACTCACTTCACCTTGTATAAATATCAGTTGGGTAAGAGCAAATAAGTTTATAACTAACAATGTTACCACAGTTTGTTTCTGCTATTTAAATCTTCTAACTCTTTAAAAGAACAACAATTAAAATAAGATATACAGTGATTCTTCCTGACAAATGTCCTTACTTTTTATATAAAATACATTATTAATAAAATATATTATTAATAAAATAAGGGAAGAAAAGAAGGAAGGTATGTGTGATTAAGACCTCTTTAATTTAAGAACTCTGTACTTTCAGTCTTTAGTTTGCAGGAACTCTCAGTCTGACAAAATGCCTTATATTTGTGTATGTATATGTACATACATACATAGTTATGCACACGTGTGCACCCACACAAACATACAGATACACACATGCTGAAATGGTCTTGTGAACTTTCTGGAGTTCTACACTTGCAAAGAGGCATTAGGCAGCTGCTTAATGTTAGCTTATTTTCTGCCATAAGCTTTAGTGAGAAAGGTGGAATAAAATAAGCAGACTATTATAGCTTTCAGTCAGGAGTTTTAATTGGCATTAACTAAATTGGCTTCCAAAGGGCACATTATGTAGGGGACTTCTCCATTTAAATAATTAGTCCATGTTTATCAAACACATTAGTTCTGGTAGAAAGCCAAATTCAAAAAGAGGAGATACAGACCAGGCAAGTGCTAAACTTAAGTGCCTCCTAATTGTTTTGCACTAATTATTGGGAGCTTTTATTATGCAACTGTTAATAGTATTGCAGCGTTCTTCAGTAAGAAGCACTACCAACATGCTTCTGGACTGAATAAGTCTTTTACATTAACAAATCTCCTAATGAAAGCATGAAAAATATGTAGGAGTGTCCAGAAGTTGTTTGGAGTCAATAAGTCTTCCTCTTCCTATACAACTCTGAAGTAAATGAATTATCATTTAGTAAAGCCCGAAAGTAATTTTGTTGAAGCCTTGTTTTGTTTAGCACAGAAACAATAAGCTTTTGTGTATATTTTTATTTCACTAGTTAGTTAAACATTATGTGGAAACTGTAAAATATTGAGGCTCTGTGTATTCTGCTTGACAGAATTATGTTTCCATAATAACGGAACTCCCTTCTTTTCCAGTTTGAGGCTCAAAAAAATAAAAAAGCCTCTTGCATTTTTTTTTATTTCCCAAATTTCACTTCCTACTCAAAAAGCTTAGAGAATAAAAAATATATCCAACTGCTTTTTGTTACTAAGAACATTACTTCTACCTTGGTGTCAGATATCACAAAATCTGCATTCAAACAGCTTGTAAATGCACTGAAATGATATGTCTTAAATGATTTCTTTCCCAGCTATCTATCCAGTATTCCTGCATAAAGAACACTTTTACTTTTAAGATTAAGAAGTTAGAACTGGAATTGTTAGATGCATGGAGATCTTTCTTTCTCACCTGCAGATAACCAGTGAAAACATTTAATCAATGTTATATGAGTGTTAAGATGTAGTAGGGTTTGGTGAATCATTTAGGCTAGGCATATTTTATTTCAGCAGTATGGGGAATATGTCTTTTGGGAGACAAGAAGAAAAAGGCTTGGATTTGTTTTGTTTCTTTAAACTAACTGTGTGTACTAATGTTTCAGAAGTGATTAGACATTTAAAAAATGGTAGAACCTTCTCTTGCTGAATGAGATGAAACCATCACCACCTATCAAAACAAGGCTATGTCTCGGCAAAGAGCTTGGTACAAAGAAGAGAATACAATATTGCAAGATAATCTCTATTAAGATTGAAAAGTACAGTGATAAATAAAATTCAATAATTTTTGAGCATATTTTGAATGAGTGATACCTATGTTAGAGGAGGATTGGTGTTCAGCGATTTTCTATATTTAATCCAAGAGAGGAAAATGTGGCAGCCTAATGACTTGTCAGCATCTAGAGGGACTCACTTTCATGAGTGCAATAAAGGATATTCTAAATTCAAGAATTTAAATCATACTTAAGTCAACGCAGGATGATTATGCTATTTTTCCTTTCTAGCAAAACTACTCATAGCATCTAGCAGACATGTTTTAATCTGCTTAGCTTGTATTTACATTGATTTTTTTTTCTTTATATCCTTTCTCCAATAAGTCTTGATTTAAGACAATAGGGATTGGTAATTTCACTGAGGAAAATCGCTGTATAATACTGCAAAAGAGCAGGAAGGCTGCCAAAACATGAACTTCCTTAAAGTTACATTATTCTACTTCTGAAGTGTCTAGCTTTCAGCCCAAAGAACCTGGGCTGTAATCCTTCTCTACCAGTTCTGTGGCCCTTCCTACTGAGACACTTTTCTCTAGGCATGCACTTTTGTCCACTGCATGCAAAGAGGCCCTGTGCAAGGAGGGTATACACAGCTTAAAAACACACAGAACAGTTGTGTGTGTGGCTAATACATACAATGGATAGGTATGGTACCCAGTTAACCATTAATGTACTTATCAGCTCTGAGACTCCTGAATAATCTCTGCTGGCCAGTAAGTGGTCAGTCAGGTGTGGAGTGTCACCTCCCATAATCCTGGAAATGTCTGACCTTTCATCTTGCTGATTTGTAGTGTTCAAGTTGCCTGCTTTTTCCTTAAGGTGTTATATTTTCCATGTCTGTGTTTTTTCCTCGTGATTCCCTGAGCTGCCAACTATTGTCATTGCAACAATTTCTCTTCTGCCTGTATTATTACTTATTTCATGTGGCTCCCATTCATGTAGTCTCAAAGCTTGACAACAACCTTCTCAGTAAGACTGAGCCAAGGTCACTCAGCTGTGCTGCACCAAAGTAGCCCTGGAGTCAGAGAGGTCAGCTCGGGGGCTGTGAGTTACACTCTGTCTATAGTGTATGTTATCTAACTGCTTGCATTATAAAAACATTTTATGTAGCTTCTAAGTTAGCAGTCATAAATTAAAACTTCTGCAAATATTTCACTCTGTAGTCTCTATCAGATAGGATAAAGAATTTTATTTACAGGATATAGTACTGAATGATTGTTCTGTCTCTGAGAAAGAGGTAGAGGGAAAACCTTATAATGTCTGGAATGTGTATGTATGTATTTATTTATTTCTAAAAATCTTTCTTTGAAAGCATGCAGCTTCAGATTTTGGAGGAGGGATTCAGATACTTTCCAGTGTTTCCTCTTGACATGCACAGCAACAGAAAATGACATGCTAGTAACACAGATTAAAAGCAATCATGTTTTATGATTTTGGGAGTGGTTTTAGAGTACAATACAATTGCTGTATTTCCTGAGCATTTTGAGCTTTGTTGAGGGGGGTGGGAAGGCACAATGAGCATGTTGCAGTTCTTAACAATACTTGCTTTTCCTAATGTTGATTACTAGCCCTGATGGCAAAATTCTCTCTCATGAGAGGAGGGGGAAAAATCCTAATAAAGACTCGGGAGGGAACCAACTGTTTTATACCCTTGAAGTCAGTGGATAGGTGTAAAAAGCAGGTGCCCGAGAGAAAATATAGAGAGAACAGAAGAGAAGATGACTAGGTTTTGGAATACATGGGAACTGAGAGAGGTTTGGGCAAGAGCAGTAGCATGTGCTGGAGGGTGAAAAGTAAAATTGAGAGACAAGATCAACTTTAGACAAAGTGTGAAAGGCAGCACTAGAACAACAACAGTAAGAGTTTCTACAATGAGAACATGCTACTTTCCAGAACCAGAAAAGCTGTAAGTATTTATATTACTTCAAAATATTGGAACTAAACCATTGTCTTGAGACACTTTTTTGTCTGTGGTTAAAAAGACTGTTCTATGACATAATTCTTCAGCGGGATTTACCATGTGTCAGGCAGTGATTACATATGCTTGTTTGTTTTCAGTGAGCACCAAACTTCCAGCCAAAGTTTTTGTTTTAATCTGAAAATAAACCAGAGTCTCTGTGACATTGGTGTGACTCTGGCACTTGTATCCATTCTGTCATAAGAGTGTGCACAGATTTCCATTTCAGCCCTTGGCAAAAGAACCTGTGTGCCCAGTTCTCACTGATCTGAATGTGCATCAGGCATTTAGGGATGTTTCACGGGCTCAGAAAGTTGGAAAATAACTCCACAAATTATTTTGAAAAGTGAGAATGCCAGATCTGTTTCTTTCCTTTTTGAATAGTCTTTTTCTTTTGTTTCTGTGATGAACTTAGTATTCTTTTTAGGCAGTTGGCAATGAGAACTGTGGGTTGGTACTTATTAACTCATTCTAGTTATATAATGTAAAACTAGCATACAACAACAAAATGTCTTTGTGAAGGAGGAAGAAGGATGCCTGCATTAAGTGGGAAGGATGCATCTCCTTTAGTGTTCAGAGAGCACTTTTCAAGTACATTTCCTGATTTTTCTCACTTGCTGTGCTTTGATTCACATTATGGCATGCTCCTGAAACATATGAACTGGATTTGTCTTGGATGAAACTCAATTGGATCATGCTCCAGAGGTGCATTGCACACTGGGCAGGCAGTCAATGACTATAGCTAGTTTAAAACAAATGAAGCCCAGCAACAACCAAACAAAATCCTGAAATGTGTACAATGTTTGTCTCAACAGAGCCACTGTCTTTGGTCTGCACAACTTGATGTATATAGTGTCACACTTCCATCACGTACCAATGAACTGTGTCTCAGTCAAAACACTTTATTTCAATTCCGCCCAAGCCTCTAAAGGGCCAGTTGCCTTGGGTAGCTGAAATTGTTATCTAGATTAAGAAAACAGCAGGAATGAAATCCTCTATCTGTCTTTTGTGTTTGTCTTCAAGAAGACTGACTGAACTTCATTTTGTCACAGATCATGAGTTGAACCGCACTGTCTGTGGTGCAAGAAGCAACATAATCAATAATGTAGTGCCTAGTAGTGGCAGGGTCATGAGTCCTGACTTAAGCCCAAAAGAGCAAACCATGAACTCAATACTGGTAGCCCATGACCATAAACATGCATCAGATTTTGTGATGCTGTTAATTCAGATATCTTCTCATCAGATCTCTCTATAAAATTACAACTCTAATTAAGGGCTGTCTGTTCATTTGTCAGACACCTAAGTTCACTTGTTCATAAATACTTTAAAGATTAATTCTGTTAACACTGCTCACACTGCACTTCCTGACTGCTGTAATCATTCAATAACTTCTTTCTGAGCATCTAATGAAAAGATTAGGACACCTTCCCTCTATCTCTTTAAGTCACAGATTGCACTCTTTTTTTTTTTTTTTTTTGTACTGTAGATTTTAATAAATCATTCTGAGTAAAAGGCCTTGTAAAACTAATAAAATAAAAATCCTATGCTGATATTGTTTCTATAATGAAACCCTATACAAAGAAAAGCAGCACATTTCACCAGAGTATTTTTAAACCATTTTCTTAATGAAAGGAAGAACCTCAATTTATAATCTTTGCATTCAGGAGCAGTTTTCATTATTCATTTAAGAGGCCAGCATTAGATTTATGAATGTCTCCAAAAAGAGTGACAATAACCTTTCTATGTTTACTCTTCTCAGATTCTGCCCAGCTCAAGTAATAAAATTCTGTTATGACCAAAAAAAAAAAAAAAAGACTTTTGTAAATTTTCACAAAAGTGCAGAGTAAATGAAGGAGAAGAGGAAGTAAGGGCTGGCTTTTTTCCATGAAACAGAAATAGCTCCAGTGTCTAAAATTTAGGGTGAAAAGCACAGTATTATCTTATGCATCATATTTATATTAATCTATTTTTTTCTTCAAGTGGTGGGATCTTGTACAAGGGGAAAAATAAAATTAATATATGATAAGATGTATATGTATAAAATAGAAATTTACAACAACCTGACACCTTTTGAGTCCTTTGTCTGTAAGCAGTAATATAAGAATGTTTTTATGGGTGGCTGTGGAGCTAGGTTTCAGCTCTGTGACTTCAGCTTGT
This sequence comes from Ciconia boyciana, assembly GCF_034638445.1. Taxonomy (NCBI): domain Eukaryota; kingdom Metazoa; phylum Chordata; class Aves; order Ciconiiformes; family Ciconiidae; genus Ciconia; species Ciconia boyciana. The sequence continues at coordinate 39,379,779 of NC_132938.1, forward strand.
GACTAATCATTCATGAATGAACATATTTATTAATCCAATTATAGATCATGGAGAGCTGCAGCTCAGCAACTCCAAAAAAATTTATTTGCTCCTTGCAGATATGTAGGTATGAGATAAATACATAATGTTCATATGGATCTATAGAGGATTACACAGAATTATTACTCTGTTAGGGAAACTTGATAGCAGTAGATTTTTCATATTCTGAATATTACAGGTTTCTTTTTCCCCTCCAAATTTTTTCCTGTGGTTCAAGTCCCACTGGAATCTCTTTGTACTTTGCCCAAAGCTTCCCCCTGTCCATGACTACTTGTATATTCCTCATTTTTTTGTTTATGGGACACAAGGTAGGGAAATGCTTTTGTGTTGAATTACACAAAATGCAGTAATTGACATGTAAGGAGATCATTCTAGTCAATGTAGGAAGTTTTTAACTTGGTAATTTCAATCCTTTGTGATAAGTATTCATTATTTTAAAAGAACCATTTCTTAACATCGCTGAATAATGCCTGTGACTATTACATGTTCTGACCTTGGTAAATCAGTTATGCCCACTAAACGGGTTACCACAGGCCTGTTAAATACCTGTTCCTCTGAAAGTTCAAATACGACACCACCTTGAAAGTCTGATTTAAAATAAATAAATAAATAAACCTCACTGTAAGTCAACAATGAAAATTTTTAAAAGCTATTTGTTAGTTTTATGAAATCCAAGGAGGGTTAAGAATCCTGATGACACATGAATTCCCTGTTTTCTCAAAACTTTTGGTTCAGACATTAAGTTCCTGTTCCCCTAGAATACCAGATTGTAAATGACTCAGTATTATCAGACTGACATCTTTTTGGTTCATTGTAGTTATATATTCTTTGATCATGAAGGCTCTTATTGCATTATTAAACAAAAGTATTGGAGCCCTGAGGTAGGGAGATGGGAAATTCAACTTGAAGCAGTTTCCATAACCTCTTACTTGATGAAGTTATTTCTGAACAATTTGTTAAACCCCATTAAATGGAAACATTTGGGCATCACATACTTGTGTGATGTCTGGCGTGGGTAATTGTGTCTTCAGGCCTCAAAGGCTTAGCTCATTGCTAGCCTGGTGTGCCACTGATGAACAAGTCTAAGGCAGAAGTGCAGAAAAAGGAATTCTGACTCCTCGCCCTGCTATGTCCTGTGTTCCTAGACTTCTTATTGCGTGTGAGCCAGACACAAGCTGCCTCACAAATACTCTGTGTCTGAGAGGTCTCAATCACCACTTTGGCATGAATGCACCTGACAACTTGATACTCATAGGCATCTTACCAAAAACACTCATGCACGGATAAACCAAATGCAGAATGATGGCAATATTTTGAGTTCACAACAAGAATTTATAGGCTTTATTGCAGTAAAATAAAATTAATTGTAAAATATTTCATGTCTATTTGACTTCAATATTAATTAGGGAAATACAGACATCAAAGTTCACAGAATGTGTAGGTATGTGTGTGTATTAGATACTGGCTCAAATGTTGTATCTGTGAAAATGAAAAAAACGGCAGCATAGTCTTAGTACATGCAATTTTTAAAAATGTTAGTATCTTTATGAGAGGACAATATATTTTCATGAAATTGAACAAACCTCATACTTGTAGTTGGTTTTGCAACAGACACCTTGGCACTGACAAACATGCAGGCTTAAGAGGGAATTGGAAACACCAGGCTGAGGTGTCAGAAAATAATTGCTTCATAGAACTAATGTTTATCTCTCAGAGGTCACAGCTTTTCTTAAAAAGAGAACTATCCATGCTTTTTACAGAGGGCTTCATCTTTTAAGTTTTGTTTTATGCACAAATGGAGGTGTTCTGTAGATGATTATACCTTCCACCTATGAGAGAGTATCAAAAAAGTAAGGAAAAAATAAAGGCAATGTATTTGTCCTAAAGAATTCATTGGCAAGATCACTTGAAATCTTTACATTGAATTAATGTGAGAGGCTGACTTGCTATTATATATAGCTTTTTGGTTTGTATTACAGTATTGAATAGTTTTGATAAAAGTCATGAGCAAAATAAATAAGAGGAAGTGCACTAGATGCTGTAATATTTGAGCTATTTAAGAAACACTGTGAACACTAAGGTCACGTACCAGTTAAATATGTCCTGGAGTGCTGATTCTCCAAATATATTAGAAAGTACCAGGGTTTGAAATTTTGTTTCTGGGGGTTTTTTTGTTGTTGTTTTTTTGGTGGTTGGGTTTTTGGTTTGGTTTGGTTTGGTTTGGTTTGGTTTGGTTTGGTTTGGTTTGGTTTGGTTTTGATTGCTGTTGTTTCTATGTATAGAATGTGATTCTTGCCTCTTTATAGAAAGAGATGATTATTTGAGCTAGATGTCATTTGGTAGTAACGCATATATTCAGTTTATCCAGGGAATGAATGACCATGTAGATGCATCAGTCTAACCTCTAGAGAACCAATTCAACCTGTCCTGCTACAAACCTACATTTTGTTTATGAAGTTTAGTGCACACTGCCTGAAGTTCCAGTCTGCTTTCATGCATTTTTACAGGAGCAACTGCTTTAAACTTGGCATGTATCAAGGATAATAATTGTCATATCAGAATATTATTGTAGCCAGTTAGGGTTTGAGAATTTCCACTAATGAAAAATGCAGTGAAACTGACTGGGGAGAACAGTTCTTGTCATTTGAAAGTTACTGGATAATATCATTTTAACAGTTTGATGGCAATTTTTAAACAAATATTGTAGATCGACTTGAACATTCCCAAATCAGCAAACTTCGAATTAGCAGTTATTTTAAAAACATTTTTTGCAGAATTTTTTAGGCTTTCAAAATCCTCAACAACTAATTTAACTGAAATTAAAACAGTGTGACATTGCTCAAAACACTCCTGAACTGTACATAAACGAAAATGAAATTAAGTAAAATAGAACCATTAGATGAGTAGCTCTACAGGAAAATGCATCTAACTCAGCATTAAGAGTGACACTGGCAACAAAACAAGTTAAAACTCCCCAGACTCATTTTTATCCTATATTTTGAAGCAGAAGCAGGTAGAGCAAGAAGCTTGACTATAGGTTTATTGGTCAGAGGCTTGATCCTGTTTTTTATCAAACAATACAATGAAATTATAATGACAGTAAATAATTAAATCACTACAAAATCTCAGAGAGATTAATTTAAAAGTAGCAAAGGATAAAACACCTGGCTGTTTTGAGGCAAAAATATGATTGGATTTATATGTAGGAGTGTGCTACAGGTAACTGTCTCTAATTAACACCTCACATCAAACATGGACAAGATGGCAAACATGCAACCATTTGGGACTGATGTTAGATCCATAGGAAAAGCTTTCTATCCTGACAAGTAATTACAGAGGTGAAGAGAGTGGGAAAACTACTTATACTGAAATTAGCCACACCAGTGAAGCCTTTACAATCAAATCAACAATTGGGGAAAAAAAAGTAGATGGACTACAAAAATGAACACATTTGTTTTCTAGTCATAAAGCAGATATTCAGAGTACTAGATGATCTGCAGAGTATTTAATTGCTGTTGTGGTGAGCATCTATCACACATTAGTGCTGTTACGGATGTTGCTTAAGGTTTCATTTTAGTCAAATTGTATAGCTCTACTTGTATGAGTTGTACTGAAATAGTTGACATTACTCAACTGACTAAGCTTAGCAATATTTGACCCATTAGCTCTTAATTTGTGGGTTAAATTTCTTTTCATAAATAGTTTATAGGCATCATGTTGCTTATTGCACATTCATTTCCTTTTTCAGAAACTCATCTTTGAGTCTTGGTTTATACTGAAAGCAAATGGCCATTATTATTATTTTTTTGCCTTCATGAAAAAATAACTAAGTAGCACTAATTCTGGTTTCCATGGTTAGAGGTTGTCAATAAATTATTAACATGAGAACGACTGACCTTGGGGAAAAATGATGGCTGTAGAGTTAATGAAAAATTATAGGCTTTTTGAAAATAATTTTGAGCAATTTATGATTAACATTTCTGTAGGTGGCTTGAAAGACTTAAGTTGGTTTTCACATTAGATGAATTTTTTAATCTCACATGCATATGTTTTCTTGAATTTTCAAAATTCATTGCTAGCTTTGAGACTCAAGCTCCACTAACTCTGACTTTTTCCTCTATGCCTCTGTGGTTTTTTTTTGCTCCTGCTAGTCTATGTTTTCTCCTAAAATAAAATAGAACACAACTTACTGTGCTCTAAAATAAATAAACTAAATATTTTTGTGTCTTGATTATGTACACAGACGTGTTCTATATAATTCTCTTTAGTATGTTTCTGCTTATGTCCTGCAGAAGGGCAGAATGATGACTTTGAGTTATATGGTAACCTGTAGCACTAAAAATGTCTTATCTTCCCTATAAATAAGTATTTAGATAAATATTTCCAAAACTTCTGTAACGTACACTATGTAGGTACTCAAGAATCATGGTCCTTTGCTTCAAACTCTTTGTTCCTTTATTGAGATGTGGTCTAAATCATGGAACTAATCCTGTTTACTTTAGTGGAATTGCAGTGCAGGCGCGTGTGCAGGATGTGTGTCTGAGTTGCATTCTGTTCTGCATTTACTAGGTACTTGAGATAACAGCATGCCAAATGACTAAAAACATTTTTTCATGAAGAAAGAAGATACTCCAGGAACAGATAAGCAGAATGTTGAATTTTTTATCTGACTGTGAAATTAGTTCAGAACACCTAATAAGAGACCCTATATCTTAGTGCTGGTCTTTTTAATCAAATGTTTTTTCAGGTTGCTAAATATGAGCTATACTGCTTTCCAAAGGCTTTCACATAATTTGTTTTTACCTCCTGCAAAGATTATCCCTTTCACTCATCGTTTACTTTCATTTACCAGCCATTTTAGCAGCTTGGTTCATTTAGCTTACATGATGTCACTTGTTTATCCGTGACAATTCATGTTATTAATTTCACATATAAAATGTACCGTTATGAAAAAAACTGCCAAAAAGCAGGAGCTGTAATCAAATACTTCATACAGAAATGAGTTATGTCTCTGAATACCATAAAAAAGGATCCATTTTCCATTTTCAGCACCCAAAACACTTTAGAATTCATCATTCATTCTGTTTTCTCGTGTACTGTTGATACCAAAATATTATCTGACAAAGATTTTTTACAAATCAAGTGCAAGTTCTGACTGGTAAGGTTTTTTAACCACACTATTAAAAAAAAAAACAAAACCAAAAACCAAACAAACCAACAAAAAAACCCCACCAGCATTTATTTTCATATGTTGGTAAACTATAGGAAAGTCATATTTTACATAGCCTACTTGACAGTTGCTTATTCCTTTATGGACAAATTCTGTTGCTTTTCCTCAGAAAACACACATGACGTACATATTACAGTTTTGTCAAAGGACAATCCTCTGTGCTTGTGAGACTAACGTTTTGCAGTACATGAAGTGCCATACTGTATATCTTCCTTGTCAAAGCTTTGATCCAGATTTGGTGAAGTTCATCCAGTATATTCAATTATAGCCATTTGCAGATCACTGAAGTAATGGAACATGTGCACAAGTGGTATTAGTATACATTCCAATGGACACACTTTTTCAGCTGAGACATTTATTTTCAATTCTGTTTGGTTTTAAGCACTCTCTGTTTTTCTTCATTTTGTTAATATAACATAATTTTTGTTGCTTCCTAATGTAACCCATCTTATGCATACATGTGTATATGAGTCTATGTGTGTATATATGTGCAAAGCAGTGGTCTAGATATTTTTAAAATACTTGGATTTCCACTCACCCATGAAGAAAACAGCTGTAACTGAATTCAAGGTAGAGGGAGAAGAAGGAGAATGAGACTATTGAAAAAAAATGTCCAGCCAGCCCTGCTGTAAGGTGTATAGCTTCCAAAGTAATGTTTTAGAAAGTAGAAGTAAGGGCATTGAGAGGGACTGATTTTAAAATGAAAAGGCCTGACTATACCCATTAAAAAAGAGCAGAAAACTCACTAATTCATCATACTTTCCTAGGACCTAGGAACTATTACCCTTTGCAACAGCAGTATAACTCCTGATATTGCCCTTCAGGCAATGCAATTCTGGCTCATCTCCTTACTGAGCATAGACACACCACAGGCCTTTTGAGTTGTTAGTGGATTTTATCAAAATCCGAAGAGGCAATATAAACCCGTCAGCTATTATTAAATTTAAATTGTATACTAGTTGTGCATTTAATTTCTAGCATTATAGAATTATTCTATAAATTCTCATAATATACTTCATCATCTGCAGTTGCAAGATAGCAGATTTTAGAGATAAGAATGCCTCCAAGTTCTTGCTGATACAATTCTGCATTAGAAAATATTTTCATGAAATCATACAATAGTGAACACTGATTTAGTAAAGAACAGCACTAAATTCAAGGCATCCTGTTTAGGTAGAGTCAGATAAAGTTTCATTTATACTCATCTGAATGCATTTTTTATCAGAGCTATAGCTGCCTTTAGTTCAACCTTTATATATATATATATTTTTTTTAACCTTTAACTGTTGTTTCAAAAATTACCCTGGAATATGTTTGTATTTTTCAATTATTATTGCTGTTGATGTCTTTATCTCAGGCCTACCCTCGCTTTAACCAGGACTCCAGTCCAGCAATCAACAAAACTTTGAGTTTTGGGGGAAATCAGTTGCCACCAGAAATGTCACCGTTTTATGATTAAACTGTTGGCAGCTCTGACAAGGCAACATCGTTAATGTTGTCATGGCAGAAACTCCATGTTATTTAGTACTATAGGCCTTTGTTGTTTTGGTGTTTCTTGCTTTATGTATTGCTTGAGTCCTGTGTACACAGAGATAACATTCATATGTATTGCATTGCAACTCTGGCTTTACTATGGATTTATAAATGATTCACAACAAATTCAATCACCCCGTATGTCTTTGAAGGTACGGTATTGTATGAATAACCAAGTTCTTAGGGTAGGAGGAAAATTATTGCACATACATTTGAAATAACTTTGGAAGATCAGTATTATACAGTTGAGGATGATGACAGCATTGTATGTTCTAGAGTATGAGAATATGATAATATCATATAGTCATTTGAATAAATGATATATGTTTCCACTGTCTTAACAACTGAAGCAGTTGAAAATGTAAGTTGAAGAACAATAAGGACTCAGGAGACTTCAGATGAAGCAGAAACTAAAACCAGAGTTAAGACAGCAACAAAAGACAGATAGAAAAGCAATGAACTCCACAGGTAAAAGATGGAAAAAACCCTAATGTGTCATTTCCCATTGTGGTCTTGTTCCATGCTTATGAATACTGAACAGTGTTTATGGGTATCTAGAGCACCAAAGCATTGTCCACAACTCTGACATGAGAAGTCAGAAGATGCTGCATGCAGGAGAAGTTACTGGCACCCAGACACTTCTCTGCAAAATATGACTGGCAAGGTTTGGAGAGTATGCTTTTACTTTACAGCAGTATTTTCATAATGAGTATTCCCAATCATCCTAAAACTGGTTAGAGTGAAAAGAAACTCACATGTCAAAGTTAACAGTTCTTTGCAAAGATGTGTAATTTTCTAGAAAGCACTGAAAGGAGCTGTGTTTAGCTAATGTTAGTATTAAAGTTTCAAAGAATGGTGTTCATTCTTATGAAATGAAATCTAACCCTGAAAAGAGTTAGTTGGTGAGCTGACTAAAGGAAAGTGTGTTCAGAATGGAACAAATACTAGTGTATATGTGGGAAATCCTTTTTCTATGAAGAGAAGGGACAGTTTTGAAATTGTCAGACAATAATACCAAACATCTTGAGGAGTAAATATATGAAGAGATTAATATTCTTTAGATGATGTAATAAAACTCTCAAAGGCAAATTATCTTTTTTAAGATTAAGTTTATAATACATTCTTTGCCATTAGACTAATTATCTCGGAGTTCACAAAACTCAACCTGTTTCTAAGAATTAAACCGTTTCTGGCTAAATCCTTCCGATGCACCTTTGTAATGCTTTATACATTTTCACTGCGAAGTTTTGATCCACTTTTCATTTGAGTAAGTCTTAAGTGACTTCATCTGAAAAGTCAGTTTGGTAGGTTTACTGTGATGGTATCTTAAAGCCCATCATATTAATTTCAGGAATATAGATGAAGGAATAACATTATTATGAATCATTCATCTGTTATAATTGTGTCTATGTGCCAGGGCATTTATTTTAAAAAATATTTTCTGTTGTTTTATAGGTTTTACTGGCCTGAGAGACAACTTTATCAAAATTTTTCCCTTTTTTATTTTTCTGAAATAAATTTCTTCACATACAGTTGCAGTCACGTTTCTGAGTGTAATGCAATATAGCATTAGGTGAGACTTTCAGTACTGAGAGCCAATTCCTGGGGAGAGCAGGCTGCTGGTGTTTCTCTTCTTGTTCCTGTTATCTCCTTCACTGTTAGTGACCTCTGCTATTTCGACAAGTGCACAAGCATAGCCTTGTAACCCAGGGAATATTGAGGTACAGTTGTAACAGGCTTACAGGATTTGTGTCAAGCTAACAACACAGGCTTCAAACGCATCAGGACTGGTCTTGACCAGCTTGGAGCTGTGTTTTAGCTTGTAATAGCAATGATCTAATGACCAAGTGATTATAACAGACTTGTTTTTCTCTTTTGCTTACTTTGGTGTAACTTTGTGGTGTAATGCCTTGTTACATATATTTTGTAATCAACAGACAGTAATAGCAAGTATTTACTCTGTATAACAAGAACTGTCTATGACCCTAGAATACAATATGGCACTGAGGAGTACAGGCATGGGGTGACTGCAGGAACTTTAAAAGTAGAGGCAGCAGCTAATACTGGAAGCCCCAGGGCCTCACCAATGGACATTACTAGTCATCAGAGATGCAGTGTTAAGAGCTCTGTAAAACGGGTTTAAAGGTCACAAAGAGATTTAAAAAACCCACAACCCCCACAAATATCTGAATAGGTAAAATACACCATACACAGTAAATTCAGATACAGCATGGACTTGCAGATTGGAAAAGAGCAAGCCCTAGAGCATATTAGCAACCTATGAAAGTGACGCCACGCAATCCTAAAGTGAGGATGAAGATACCATCAACATGATACTCCTCTGGTGAAGGACTTGGGATGTTCACAGCTCACTGTACTCCCCCTTCCTAGACCATCAACTTTAAGACCAGAAAGACAGTGGAAGGGTGAGCATAACACCAGGGAAATCTACACAGGGATTTCATATCTTTTTATGTATTTTGAAATATCTTCTATATTTAAATGAATATGCAGTGAATTAGCTCATTCTATTAAATGTTTGTATTTCCCAGTATTTCCAGACTAAGTTTTGAAGTTTGAAGCTTTCTATTTACCATTCTGTCAATGCTGCTCTTTGCTGAGTTTAGAGATCCGATTTTTCTGTATATTTTCAACTTCTTTTTGAGCTTCCATTAAAATAGCATAGTCTCATTTGCTTTCTAATTGAGACTAATTTCTCAAGTTTCCCTTAAATAGCTGTCATTCTGTCCTGAAAAACATCAGATTTTTAGAGAATTTCTTTCATACCCTTTACCAACTTTTTCCTCTGTGATTTAATATTTGCAAAGGCCTGCCTGGCATACCTGCCATCTCTAAAAAATCATTCACTGCAGAACAAATATTTTCTGTAGCTTTGTATTTAGACTTTGGTATATTTTGATATGGTTTTCCATCAAAATGGCTGTGTAAATTATTTCTTTTGTATGGAAGGTATTCAAACATGAGAGCAGTAAAAAGATTAAGGTATTTTAAGTCTTTCTGTCTCTCCCTATTTACAGGATATCTTACTGTATATCATGATACTGTGTATCTATCTATATGTGGTACATACTCTGGGAATTTAAATCTTTTTTTAAGTACAAAACATTTTTTGGAATGTGTCCTGTCATTACATAGCAGTCTTTCCCATTCCCATCACATCACTATGCTCAGTGATGTAGCAAACACTTGTCTTGCAAAATGTACACTCTGACAAAAAAAGGAATGATGAGGAAAGATGTAAAACAGGCGAACAAAATTTTTACATAAAGTTGGTATTTTTGATGGCCTGAAATCACATGATTTCCAGTTTGTTGTAGGCATTCCTCTCACAGTTTTGTTACATACCCCTCCAAGTTAGTCCAGTCACCCCCTGTTCTATATGCTCTGTCCTCTGCATCTGCAATAAGAGCAGTCACAGGCTCCTGCTTTGGTGATCACAGACATAGGTGTTGAAAATAAAAATGTTTTTTCCTGGGAATTCCACCTTATTCCTGACACGTCATTTTATAATATTTTACTATCTTTCTAGTAATATTCTAGCAATATTTTACTAGTATTTCTGTTAAATACTAATACCTTCAGACTCTCAAAATTGCTCACTACGTTGTATTCTGCTCTGCAGTACAGATCTTACTTGTCTAGGTAATCTTTGCATATTTTTACCTGTTCTCACCTTCCTGCCATCTTCTACAAAGACCTCTAACAGTGAACCCTGTAACTAAATTGCCCTTTACCTCTTGAAATCTGTCACTTAAACTCACTGTAAACTCACTTTTTTTCATTAATTTTTTTACTTGTCTAATTATACAAATACTGGCCTGTGTTAAAAAATAAAGAAGTTAGGTGATACAATAAGTGACATACTGAAGTGATGCATACTTCTTAAATATATTGTTTAATGATGTCCTCTCCCACGTTTATCTTGTCTGCTTATTCCTATTCATTTTGTAAACTGTACAATAAAGTGGGTTTGCAGGCTTAGCTTATTTGTGCAATATAAGAGCAATTAGTTGCTTGTACTGCATTCATTAACAGGTGTATTATTTTTTAGTATGAACAAGATATGTTTTGACACTATAAGTATGGCTGTAACTCTTGACAAAAATGTTCATACTCTAACTAGACTTAGTTTTTTTTCAGAGTATCATTGTTAAATTTCTGGTAATTTCTTATGAGTCTGTAATGGATGAAATACACTCTTGGAATGATAGATATTACCAGGGTACATCCTATTTCAAAGAATTCTTTTCATTTCTTTCATTGCCATCACAGGAAAAACAAGCAAAATGCAAGAATTCTAATTAGAGGAAAAACTGAAACTACTTCTGTCTCGAAGAATTAAGGGACTGGCAGACTGTTAAACCAGATGCACAGTCCATTAAAAGTAAAGCAAGCTTTTATTATCAGTATTTTTCAAAACCAGCTGCAGTTAAGAAAAGTGTTATTTCCAACTAAAACTTATGAAGGATACTGAAAGCTGCCTTTGCATGTACTGTCAATCAGAAGAAGCATTTTCTAAATATCAGCAGTGTTTGAAATACTGTGAAACTTTTGCCAACAAAACAGGCTGTACTGAAAAATGGAAGAATGCATATCTACTGGCATAAATATTGTTAATGTGTTTAGACTCTACTGAGTTCTACTAACTTTGAACATTCACAATACGCTGCTTGTATTTCTAAAAAGTTTCCTTGAGCTAAGTGAACTGAGTTGTTGGTAGCCTGAAACATAACTCTGTTATCCAGAAAAGTTATTATATTTTCTGCTGACTGGAAATGAAACACAGGATATTTTTCTGAAATTGGAATTTTGGCTTGTTAGACTTTTGATTAGTAAAAAATTGCAAAGTTAAGTTGCAATATCATGAACTCGATAATATATTGAGAGTGGAACAAATTAATTCAAGTAGATATTTCATTTGTAATAAAAATGGAAACTAATTAAATAGATAAAAGTCATAATTAGTTCTTAAGAAATAGAGCCAAGGGAAAATTTTGGAGTATCAGCAGAGTCTGTCAGAATCTTGGAATGTTTTATGTGTTCTAGTTATCACAAATGAAGTATTAATAAAATTTAGAGAATAGGTAAAGAAAGACTATGCTAGCTGCTGTAATAAACACTAGTTTCTCAAAGTTGCCATGTTATATATTGACTTCTGCTTCCTCATCAGGTTTGTTTAGGTGGAAGTTGTTCAGCAAATTTCTGCTTCTGTTGCAATGGAATTCCCAAACAGCTTAAGTTCATGAAATTCTCCATAGCTTCCACTTTAGATTTCCAGCTTCTCTTACCAAATTAACTAATAGGCTTTTTTTCCTACAAAGTTGTAATGAGGTTACTGCATAACCATGTTAAAAAATGCTGTGTGCAGGATGAGTCATTTCCATCAAATATAATGACATTCAGAACACCAAGGTCTTTTGATTTAATGGGAAAATAATTCAGATTTTTTGCATCATTCAGAATGTATCTTTTAAAGCTGTATTAGCACTTATTACAGAGCACTTATTGTTTTGTTAGTATAAAAACAGTCATATAAACATCAGCAATAATGGTTTCTTGCTTCCTGTATTTCATTTGCATTTCTTTCTTCCAGTACATACTCCATCTCTATTTTAGCTGAGTTTTAACATAACTTTCCTCTGATAAAATCATTCAGCCTTCAAGCCAAGCCTCAATATAAATCTTTTTGTTTCTTTCTTTTTTTTCTTTTTTTTCCCCCCAGAAGAAACAGGAATTTAAACATAGTTCCAAGTTTCTCCTTTGTCTTTTCACAAGGCTACATACAGAATTTGCTGATCTGGTACTCAGAAGCTGTTTTCTAAACCTTTGATAACAGAATGTGACAAATCACAAAGTTTTACCTTTCACTGGTGCTTTCTTTTTCTCGCCTTCAATGTGTATTTTCATGCATTTCCTTCCTGGACTTTGTTCTGTTCTGGATGACTCCTGCAAACTTTCTCACTTTCTTAAGCATAATCCTACTTCTTTTGAAAAACCCACGATATTGTATGCTTTAAAATTACTGGTAATGCAATGCTTTCTGGTTCATATGAGTCTCTTTTCAATTCAAATTATTTTTGTTTATTTATTTTTTTCCTCAAAAGTGTGACTATAATAAAATAATAAATTTTATAATGGGTTTGGTACTGTATTTGTCATGAAGGGAGTTCATTTTGAGTAGGCCCTCCCCTAAGAAAGGCCAGTCCTTATAGTATATATAATTTATTTCCAGCAATCAGCAAGAATAATGTTGCAGTGAATTTTATCTCCTACATGTAACTAACATTTTTTTCATTTCATTAAAACTGTTTCATTTGATAACGTTTTCTCAAACAGTCTTTGCAATCTACTTATAATTACTCCACCAATGGAAAATGTGATTTATTTCAGTATGTTGATTCCAGGTGGTTGCCAGTGAAACATATGTAGCTATGAATCTTGTACAATCTTTTATATTGCTGTAGTCAGTACCGTCCTGCATGCGTCTTCTTTAAAGCTATGAAATCCAAGAACCGTTTAAAACATCTTGAATGTTATGATCTACACTTTAAATATAGAGTCATAGGTATTGGGTATATAGCCATAATTACTGGTGTTGAGCAGTTTTGGTAATATAACAAGAGAGAACTGATCTTGGTAGCAAATGGTTATTGTAACACTATGGGTTTGTCTGTATGTGCTTTTTTTGTGCACCATTTCTGGTAGAGGGAACTATTAATGACTTCATAGAAAGGATGCATGTAGGATGAGGTTATGCTAATAAAAAAATTAGTTATGCTGTTAGGAAACTACAGCTTGAGCTGTTGAAGGAAAATGGGGGTTGTAAGTAGGATCTCTGAAAGTACAAACATGAAGTGATAACACAAAATGAAAGTGCAAGCACAGGGTAGTGTCAGAGGCCCCAGGGATATAAGTAACTAAAAAATGGTCAGTACTGCATCATTAAAGAAATGCAACCTTGGGAGCTGTTTTGGGGGTTTTTTTGAGGGGGGAAAGGGGGTTGGTGGGTTTTTTTAATAATGAAGAGAGCAAGGAAGTGTAAACCACATCACATATAGAAAGTTCAGATGCAACATGGAATGAAGTAAAAACAATTATGCCATCTGTGTTAGCAACTGTAAAAAGATGATGGTGAGTGACACTAACTTCAAGAGTGAGAATGAAGAAACTGTTGACATAAATGCCATATTCCTTCTGGCAAAGAGGAGGAAGAGGCCACCCTGGCCATAGTTAACAGCAAACTCCTCCCAGAGAAGAACATGGGACTTTGTTTTTTTGCAGTTCCTCCTAGCACTCCTGGGACCCAGGAGTGTGTATATCAGTTTTCTTTGTGCCGCTATTGGGAATGAGCTGAATAATTGGGCAATCTGAACTGGAAATGTTAATATAATTGTAACAAGACTACTAATAACTCTATGATTAGACTGTTTAGACTTAGACCAACAGTAAATTCTTGACTTTGTTTAAAATTGCACTGGTGTTTGATCTGGTATCAGTGGCCTGGAGGGCAAGCTGTTAATGTGGATGCAATGTTGCTTTCTTGACAGGAATAATATTGCTAGCAGGCAGCTCATATAACTGTAAGAAAAATGGTCAGGTGTGACCTTCTGGAAGTAGGTAGCATAACTTTGCAACAATAATGGTGATTTCCAGGCTCAAGCTCCTCTCAAAGATTATATTAGCAAGAAATTACTCCTTTATTAGTAATGAATCGATTTTGCTAAAAACTGATAAATACCAGGACCTACGCAGAAATAACATGTGTCTACACATGAAGAGACTACTGCAATCTACATCTTTTTCTCATTCAATCCCTAATATTGCAATCAACCAATTTAAAAGATTATAGTTCTTTGTGATATGCAGTAGAATTTGTTTGTCTTCTCTGAAAAGTTTACAATGCTAGTAATTTCTTTAAAATTATCATTTATTTATTTTAATTCACAATATGCTAAAGAGCACGGAGGTTTGGATTTTTTTGTTTAGATTTGTTTTGTTTTGTTTTGTGTTTTTATAATACAGAATTTATAGGCAGTGGTCACACAAATCCCTGACAAATTAGGAAGAAGCTAAGAAATAACTCTGCAGTGGTAGGCTCGAAGTATGGAGTTCCTCCTCCTGTTTTGAAGTAGGTGGTGATAACTAGGACTCCCAGGTGCTACATATTATTACGACCCTAATAATAATATAGTGCCTAGTGCTCCAGAACCACCAAGATGGAGCTCAGTGTTTGCTGCTAGTGTTTCAGCTCCACAGGGAATGTGACAGATGAAGTGAGAAACACAATCTTATGAAAAATCTCAATAGAATTAGACCAGCTGTTTTCTATAAATATTCAATAGCATCCAATAAAAACAACTTCAGAATTTTACATGGAGAGACAGTAAAGAGCAGAGTATATCTCTAGCAGGCAGTATATCCCTCTTGTAAGGGAGCACTAACAGCTACCTCAGAAGACACAGTGGCTCTTAACTCTCTTTTGACCTCTGCAGATAGTGAATTATCTTAGGCTTCCATTATAGTTAATTGAACAAAATAGACATCTTAAGTGACTTATCTGGTTCTGAAATTGATATTTAAAATTACTTGTACTACAGAAATAATTATCTCCCCCCCTAACTGTAAAAGGATGAGTAGCAGAAAAACAGTACTCTCTGATTTTTGTACCTCTCATTTGTGCAAGGTGTCAAGAAATTCAGTACTCCTTTAAAAGGTCTGCAGATTTTCCTGTATGCCTCAAAATGCTATCTGGAAAAGTAATTTCCTTTATGTATAACTTAATCCTGGTAAGGGTAACTTCATAGCGCCCTACAATATACTCTGTGTGTACTGCAACCAGAGGTTGCAATTCTTGCCAGTCCTTTGAGAGATCATACAAAAATAAAAGCTTTCCAATATTTCAGAGAAGGTTTAGAAAACATTAATCAGATACATTCTAGCTCAAAGTTTGTTCTTTTCTTTCTTTCTTTTTGTTTAACCTCCAGAAGTTGAAAATTCTAACATAACTTTCTACTACAAAGTTCTGCATTTCCTACTCCTGCATACCTATTTAATCAGAAGTGTTTATCCTATTGATGAGAAGACTGTAAGGACAGGTTTGTAGATAATTTTGTCTCATCTCTTGCGGTTATAGGGGCCTAAATATCATTGTTACGCTTGTATCTACACTTATATTAAATGTGTGTATCTGAAAAAAGAACAGCATGTACTTGTCTAAAACCAAACTTTCAGAGAGGAGCTCTGTTTTAGTGTCAAAAGAGGAAGAAATTCCCCATTTAGTCTGACAGGTTGTTATATTTCTTAATTAAGAATAATGTTAAAAATATTTGGCTGTATTTCCAGCTTCCATTTCTGTGAACTCCTGTCATGGTCAATTGTTCTTTTTAGACCTTTTTATAAGATTAAGAGAACACAAACCCCAAATATTCATACCAAATCCACAAAAATACATTTCAGAGGTATAGTCTTGAGTGACATAATGCTAAACTGTTAGCATGATGCTCATTCCTTGACTTTAGATGTTGAAATTTGAAATGGTTATGTTAAAACTGGAAGCAGTTGAAAAGCAGTAATATAAATTTCCTCCTACGCAAAAATCCCTAAGTCATAGTTGTTTACATGACATGAGGTGAAAAAAAAAAGTTTTTATTATGGGGAACATTAATTTGAGAAATTTGTGAATCTGAAATTTCTTTTTAAAACTGGGAAAGTGCTAGTGAGGCATAATGGCTCAACATTCTACTTTTTTAGTACTAAGGGACAGTTGCTACTTAGACATGACAGACATCTTTTTCTGGATCAAAGCATGTTTGTCATGGAATGAAATGACTTGACATTCTGTCATAACGTTTATCAAAGCGTCTTTGCTTCTTACAGGACCAACAAAACCACTTAGATCTATAAAACAGATATGACGTTTCAATCACTACTAAGTGTCAATTACTTTCAAGAACAAAATTATAAAATTAAAAAATATAAAGGAAAATACTGTTCTGAAATACAGGTTTTGAAATCTTAAAAGCTTAAGAACAACCCCCAAACCTAAAAATTAGATTATTAAAAATATTTTCTTTGTTCAGTTCAAAATAAAATACATTGTGGGTACTTTTATGAAAGAAAACTTCCAGGTTTTAGTTAGTTCTGGTTGTTTATATTTTATTTTAAAAGTTTTAGGATATCAATTCATTGAGATAACTGTCAATAACTTTTAAGATTTGTCAGTTAGCAGCTCTTAACAAATTTCATGTTTTTAATGTTCTGGAAATGTTATACGGTGCTTATTTTAAAATCAGAATGCTATTAAGTGCATGGTGGAATTCCCAGTCTATTATATATTCCTGCACCTATTTAAACCAGCTAATGTTGTAATCTTTTTTAAAAAAATCCATTAGCTTTGTTTCACATCAACTATTTTCCAGAAAAACTTTGTTGAATAAGATTAAGTATGTTCCTATCCTTAAATCTTTGTTAATTGAATCTCAGATCATTTTTTCATCATTTTACCTCAGACTTGATGGAAGAGTAACATCCTGCAGTTACTTGGGTCACTTTCCTTCGTTTTTAAGTTGTTGTATAATACCACCAGTGTTCAGTCTGCTGGAAATTCCATGGTATTCCAAGATTTATTAAAAATTTATGTCATCATTAAATGTTTACAACATGTAGATATTATTTTATACCTCTTTGCTTACTAATGGACTGGAAACTACTTTATCTTCCTTGTGTGATAAGAGGATTCATCATGCTGTTTCTATCTGAGTAAAGAATAGAAATATATATTGAACTCTTGTATTTTCTTCCATCATTAACTGCATTACTGTCATATTCTAGTAATTAGTCTTTGTTAGTATGTTTTTGCTGTCATATTCTTCACACACTTATCTCTGTTTTCCCTGGTCCTGCAGTCCATGGATTTCTGTTTGGTAGTATGTGCTCCCTTAATCAATTTTCTGAAGTGATAACCACATTCCCTTTTGTAACTCTTGTATGTTTCTTTTCTACTTAGTTGTAGCATTTACCTTCTACAGAAACAGGCTAGGTATTTAGATAAGTCATATGGCAGGATGAGCAAGATGTCTTGCTTAGATGTATTTCTATTACTCATGGTAAAAGACCTGATGTTCCACAGTTAGTAATATGATTTTATTTTCCAGTGCCCATTTGGGCACAGGAATAGGGTGAATATTCAAAGGATCTGTTATTTCCAGTTGAAAATACATCTAGCCTTCATTTAAAATTCATTGCCTCCATTTAAAATATCATTTGAATTTTCTTTCTGGGAGCTGCAAAGTATTAAGCATATAAAACTGTAGTTCTCAGTCTTCTGTACTTGCAAAAGTCTAGATTAATTTAGAGTGAAGGGAAGAAGATTGACTCCTTCCGTGTTATAGGTCAATTGCAAATTTGTAACAACACAGTCTCCTTTCCCAATTTCTTTGCAAAGTCCCAGAATGTAGTGAATATAAAACCAACATGGCAATCTTCCTTCATACTTTATTGAGTGAGATTCTGGTATTGTATGCAGGATAAAAGGAACCACTCCTAATTAAATCATGGGCAGTTAAAATTCTATTTAGTATTGATCATGCATTTAACAGCAAAGACTCCATGATACCAGATCACTATCTATTGACATCCTAGCCCCTTGAGAGGTAATTAACGATGAAGCCAGCAGTATCGGATTAAACATTTTGCCTGTGGTTTATTCTCTGTGTGAGATTTTCTTCTGGACTTCTTTACAATGATAGCACTTGGGAATAAACCAACAATTTTAAGTTAAGGTGCCATAACTGTCATATCAAATAAAAAAGACTGTCATTTCTTTTTGCAATAATTAAATAATTTTGAAAACTTAAAAGGCTTTTTAAAAGTATTTTCAACAAGTTTGCACAAAGTATCTTGAATAAATAACCATTTGTGTAACTTTTAAACATTTACATCTGGGACTAAACTTAATGGGAAGAAATCAATTTTGTATTTAGTAAATCTATTAGCATGATTTTTTATAACAATCCAAAAGCATAATTCTAAAGTAGCATTGTCAAGCTAAGTACTATATATTCAATCATTTATTTATTTTCTTAAGTGAGGGATGCTCAGTATTAACAAGAGACAATATAGTCTTGTGATTTCATTTAGTGACATTTTGACCTTTTTTGTTTTGAGATTAATTAAAATATATTATGGAGAAAGAAGAGCAAATATTAGAAAAGTGAGAAAATATTAAATACTTGCTTCATGGCAGAAGAATGATATACAATTCAAAGCTTTAATTAGTTGTTTAGTATATTTACAATAAACAGTTTATTAAGAACATATACTTTACCTTTTTCAATCATACCTCACAGAATAATTTGCCAGTCAAGAACTAGAACTTGAAAGCATAAGCTTGGTTTTTAATAGTAGCCAAAAGCTGCTGTAATACTAAGGACTGAAGGAAATAGAGAGCAGAACAGGAAACATGATTATGTCACTGAATAAATTCACAGTATGCTTGCAGCTTGACTAATGTGTGCCGTATTGAAAGATGAAGCAGAAATAATAATAATAAAAAAAAAACAAAGGAAAAGGTACAGAAAAAGATAAAAATGATCAAACGTAGAGCTTCCTGTGAGGAGTGAATAAATACGTTTAGACTCCTCAATATGGAGAAACATGGGAGGACATGACAGAAAGCTAGAAATTCATGAAAGCCGTAGAGAAAGAGAACAGGAATGCACTGTTCATTGAATCTTCAATACAGGAACTAGGTGCCACTTAATGCAATTAGCAAGGGATAAGTTCAAAATAAATAACAACAGGGAGTTCTTCACATAACATGTGACTGAACTGTAAAGCCTCTTCATGTGGATGCCGGCAGTATACATAGCTTAAAATTATGGAAGAAGAATCTATCAAGACAAAAAAAAAGGATGACATTTTGTTCAGAATCACTGAACTGCGAATTGCTGGAGGCTGAGAGAATATTCTGGGGAAATATCATTACATGCTTATCCTGTTATACTTTTTCCTAGACATTATCCATTGGCTAACATAATATTATGGGCCATGTAAACTTCTAGTCTGATGTAGGCATTCCTGTCTTTTTATATTTCAAGTATCTACTGAACAGAGTTGTAATTATCACTTGCTGAAATGTTTGCAGAATATTAGGTATCAGCACGTGATGAAAAATCTGCCACAGTCTTTAAAAAGAAAAGTCAGCCAATGAGCTTTTAACTGAGTTCCTGCAGGATCTTACCTGGTTGTAAAATTCAGCTAAAATTGCTTCAACAGGCTCTATATACTCTCCCAAAAAACCCATAACCACACCTCTCCCCAAAAAAGCTCATAAAACTTTAAAAAACATCAGCTCCTTGCTAATTTTATTTAAAGACAGTCAGCCAAAGTCATGTAAAACTTCTGAAGTATTGCATTGCCTACCCAATTATATTCCGTTTACATGAGTTCAGTATTTCTCCAGCCAAGCAGTTGTGAGATTTGGTCCCATGCTTGCTTGGTCTCATGCCTCACCTTCATCATGACTTCTTTCTGTTGTTTCTCCTGAAAAAACAAGCTAATATTCACATGAGAGAACACATCCTTCCTGAAGAAAGGAGCAAAATACTGGTGAGAAAAACAGAAACATAGCAAGGAGCATCAGAAAATTTCCTTGTCACATGGTTTTATTTCTCACTGGAAAGAGAAAAATGAGGAAGAAGAATCTAAACACAGAATGTGGAAGGGCCTACTGAAGTTACATATTTAAATAGGTGAATTACCACATTTTAGAACAGTTTGAAAAATTTTGAAGTAAAGATTGTTTCAGTAAAAACAAAGGCCACAGTTCCCAACTACATATATTTCAGCCTTTCTGTTCAGACAGAGCTAAAAATCAATATTGCAGTGATGATCTGGTGGTTTTGGAGACATATAAAGCTTTAGAGAAATAGGCTGAAAGTTTCGGTCTGCCAATATGTTCCACTTAATGGTGTGTTACCTAGCTACCTAGGTGCATGTCACTTAACTGCTGCTTCATAAAATAGGTATTGGTATTTCCCTACACAACAAAAATATTATAAGTATTTTAAAATTTTAAGATTTTATGTGTTCTGGTGATGAAAGAGATAGATTTTCATGTGATGTCAATTTACTGGTTTATGCCTACTCAGTTGCTCTGTTTATTTCTTCCACCATTTCTATCATTGATGCTGTCCATTTTCCAGCAAATGTTTTTGGAAATGGAAGGCCAGTAACACCAGTTCCGGAACTACACTGATTAAAATCCAGAGAAGATCCTTGACTTCAGTGGAGTTTCTGCATTTACAGCAGAATAGTCAACAACACTGAATTTTAATTATTTTTTTAAATCCAAAACATACTTCTTTGCAAACTATGACCATAGAAAAATAAATCAATTAATTATGGACTACATCGCATTTGACATTCATATCTGAGAAGTTTTATTGGCTTCCAGAGGAACAAGTCTCCTTGTGTGAATAGAATAAATAGGTTTTGGCCCAATCTAGCACATTTTTAATTTTTTTTTCCTTTGTAGAGAAACACTTAAATAATATTCTTAAGACATTCACACAAAAGGGAAGATGTTCTAAATAAAGACTTCCTATTGAGATTGAATTCCATTGTTCCGAGACATTGCAGCACATATTATCTCTTCCTACTGAGATTCCACTCTCCCTCCTACTGCATTTTCTAATTGAAATCTTTTTGTGGAAAAAATGACAATTCTGTATTATGCTTGTAATTTTAAATGTCAGCAAATTATGTCAGTAAGCAACCTTCAGAAGGGAGTTTGCATTAATAATTGTGAGTTTCCTACAAATTGAGTGATGTGTAAGTATTTGTCTGTAACTCCTTTGGATTATCATTTATGCCATGGCATTTCAAGGATTAACACGCTGTTCTCAGAATGTGAGGAGAATTGGTCAGGAAGCAGTTTATGAAATTTTTCAGTTTGACATTTTTGGGCTGTGACTGCCTGTTGACCAAGACCTTATTTGGGACATGATATTCACAGCAATGTCAGTGGACACTTCATGACAGTTTTTTCATTAAAAAGCCAAACAAAACCAAGTGCAATTCTAAAATCACTGAATGCAAAACTATGTCCCATGCACAGAAATGGTGGTCTTACTTTCAGAGAGGAAGGCAACATACATAAACTGAAATTAGGGGTCAGCGAGGACATCAGTTTGTGTGTCACACTTTGTGTGTCACATCACATAGGTATGGCCTAATGCAATTCCTGGGTGTATAAACAGGGGATAGCACTAGGAAGGCAGTTACCTGGTTTTATCTCTAAATATTTATACATAAATATTTACTATATATTGGCTTACTATACATATATAGTATAGATCAGGCCAATATTGAAATCTATTTGTGATGATTACCGTTAAAAGAATGAATAAGGTAAATAAGGAGACATATGGACATTAGTTTGATGGATTTGGAGAGACTGAAAGCACCCCATCTATTTATCTTGTCAAAATAAAGAGGTTATTTGATTACAGTCCATAAATATTTTCACAGGGTGAAAATAAAAGATTCATTAACTTAGCAGGAAAGGGCATAACAAAGACAGCTGGCAGGAAGATGAAGCCACACAAATTCAAATAGAAAGTTAGAATTTAATTGAGAGTATAGTTGATTCTCTACTAGAGTACATGGAAAAGCAATATGTCCTATAGCTCTCGTATTTCAGATGAGAACAGTACCTCTCATAAAGATAGATTTTTATTACTGTGTTTTGTGGAACTCAGTTCACCGTAGCTCCAAATGTTTTTAAATATTTATTTCAGGCTAACACAAAGTCTTTTTTTTTTCCTGAGTAAAATAATCTTTTTACAGCTGAAGGAAATATTTTATAGAGCCCACTTAGTTTTTCATATTTAGGATCATTAGATAATTTTGAGTTTTATATTTTAATTTCATTATTTTCATTTTGTATTTTATTAGTCTTATTGTATTTTATTATTTGGTTATATTTTCATTTTACTATTATTTTTATAATAGCATCAAAAATACATTATTTTTCCATTTAAAGATTTTTGAAAAATTAAAAAAAAAATTAAACAATGCTGAGACAATTTTTTATTTTCTTTTTGCTTTCCTCTTACTTAATCACTCCCATATCAAATGTAACTGAAAATCAGAACAAAATAAAGATGATTTGGCAGCACTGAAACATTTTTCTTTCTTCTGAAAAAGGGATTTGGCCAAAACATTTTTCATACTCTGAATTTATTAAAGTTATAATTTAGTTTGCAAGTTGTTAAATTCAAACTAGATGGAAATTTAATAGCAAGAAGTAAAGCTAGTCAAGCTTTAAGAGTCTCTTTTGGAAAGTGGAAGAGTTTGTACTGGAGGTATTATTAAAATCGAAAGAATGGGTGATCCCATTTTCAGAGATGGCAAGTTGTTTTAACGGATGATCTAGTGCTCTGTTCCTCTTCTGTTACAGTCAAGTTTGAGAAAGTATAACTGTGCTTGTGGAAAGGCTGAGGCTGTATGTATCCAACTAATACTTCTCCAATAGTTAGCCAGCCTCTCTCTTTCATCTTTTTACTAGAAATCTCAGATAAGTTCACCTCTCTTTTCCCCTCTTCTGAGTTTCAGATCAATACAGCTGAGGGTTTTGTTTATGAAGCTACTTGTCAAATAGGCTCCAGATAATGCTGAGGCACTAATGCCTTTTTAAAATTCTGTTGTGTTATATTTAGTTAATAAACTTGTTTAGTTTACAATCAATACAGATGAAGGACTGTTTGTATGATGCTTGCTAAGTGTTATTAAAAAAAGATGCTGAGTGAGACAGAGGAATGGATATTTTGTACTTGTACCTTCCAGAAAAAACATGGGCCAAAGTAACTTCTATCTGTAGAGGTTAATATATCATTTCTCTTTCATTGTAACGTTAGACCCAAATTAAGACAATGGTAAATCTTGAAAATAAAAACGAGGCTTAAAGCTTTCTTGTCAAGAACTCTCTTACTAGTTCTCAAAGTCATCAGAATGGAAGAAATATTTGCACGGAGTTTGCAAAAGGCACAGAAAAGAGAAGGTTATAAGAAAGAAGGATTATTAGGTCTCACAAGGCTTTATTTATGGAAGAAACAAAAGTCTTGTTTTCAATGGAGTAGCTGTATTATCCTCAATTCATATTCAGTTGGACCCTCTGCCCCCAGTCCTTTGGTCACACTATGGACAACATTTGGTTTTATGTGAAAGAGAGCTAAGACTGAATGCATGAGAATTCTCTAAGTAGACATAGGAAAACATTAACAAAAATTACAACTGCACATAATACACTTCAGCAAGTATTCATTATTAAATTGGCAGGTCAATCAAGGTCTTTCAGGTTTATGCCAACATAACTGAACACACTCCTGAGAAGATAATTTGGGCCATTAATATATTATCTTAGATGATTCCTTAATGCAAACACGTGAATTGCTAACACTGAACCACATTAATTAAACTACATCTTATTAATTACTTGTAGACTTCTAAAAAGGCAATCAAATGTTGCAGATACCAGTTTATAACCATTAATGATGCCCTGTTATAGGAGATCCTATTATACTGCCATGATATCCTCTATAAATTGGCTGCTCAATTTAATCTGCACAGCAGTATTATAGATCCTGTGCATGTTCTGGATTTCTGTTCTTTAGAAACTTTGTATAGGCTGAAAGGAGCATTCATGATAGAAAATCTTTTTGACTTGAGGATTCTCTATCAGAAACACAGAAGATGTCACGAGACGGCACACCTCAGTTTCAGCCCTCTGTACCTAAGCCCACACAGTTTTGCCACCCTTTTCCTCACTGCACTGTAGGAGAATCTTCAAGTATTCAAACTAAGAAGTTAATGCCTGTACTACTAAAAAGCCATATTTCCATCATGTACTTTGAAACGTCTACTCTTTTTTAATGCCTAGGACATTTTACTACAATATGGCATAAGTAAGAAAGATCTCTTTTTTCCCAACTTTTTTCAATATACTCACAAGAACAATTTTAAGTTCTTAGCTCATAATTTCTCACTGCTTTAACCTTCATGTTCCTTTTCCCCACAGATTCTCTCAACACAAGTATGCAGTATAAACTTTGCCATGTTTAATTTAGAGTGTGAGGTCCGAATGACAGAGGTCTGTCACTTTTTTCCATCTGAAAGAGGCAGTGCACACCTGGGAGACTAGAAATAATAAAAACATATAGTGAGACTCAATATTAACACATATTCCCAGGCTAATTTCCTTGTCCCAAGATGTTTTTTGCTTCTTATCCTTGAACAAAGGAAAGCATATATTGAGATTACCTTGCGTATATATTTTGAAATTAGAAACTGCATTCAATTTAGTAGCAGACATTTCCTTTTGCTTAGCTTGTATTTCTGAAACAAAGTGCTAGCAACAGTTAGAGGTGATAATCAGATGACAGAGTGAGAAAGAGGAAGGTGCCCAAAATAAAATTTATTAGGTGCTATGGGAGATTAAAAGAGAAGTTTTTCAGGCAGAATACACTAAAAGGCAGAAAAAAAGGATGGCTTTCAGTGGTCTGCTTGTAATTCTAGACTTGAAGAAGAATAAACACAGGAAAGAGTTTTGATTGGGGGAAAAAGGACGGCATATTAAACTACAGTTAGAGAACCATTTTTGTGACATAGTGGGGCATAAAGATCCCGCGAATAAAATAGTCATAACAAAATGATTAGTTATGATGGATTCATAAAAAAAAGAATAAGGATGTGAAGAAAGAGGGAAAAGCTAATTTTAGGTTGCATTTTGTATTGAAAATTTAGCAGAAATCTTGCTGATTCTGTGTGGTGGAATTCCTATTTTTAGAACTTAAGCACTCACCAAATTGTGAGTTGTGACTGGTTTGTCTCTTTCTGAAATAGAGAGCAGCATGACTGTCTAGCCTACACATTGCAAGTAAAAATTGTTACTAATGAAACAGATTTCATTGAAGTTAACAAGATCTGAGTTTTCAAGAAGTGAATGATATTTTCCATATCTCTGTAAAGCATCTCATGGCCACCTTCCTTCTTCACGTTTCTTATTAACCTTAATGGTCTTGCTGGTAGCAAAATTTCCTTTCAAAGTTGCATTAAGTAGCACTTATATTCCAATTCTGGTCACACTATCTTTTAGATTCAGCAAAGATGTCTCTGGTACCCTTAAGATGATTTGATTCTTTTAAACTTATTGGCCTGGGCTTTAAGATCAAAACAGACTGAGGATAAAGCTTCCTTGTACAGACAAAAAAGACAAGTGTATAGACAAGTGTATACGCTCCTTTCGGTGGTTTAAAAAAACCCCAACAAACAACCAAAACCAACATTGCAGTATTTGGGGACACACACACACAAAATTAATTTACCATTTGAGATGCAATGCAAGTTCTCTAATAAACTAGTATAAAGAACAGAGAGACATAGCCCCTGAAAAAATACGCAATGTGTAACCATGTAACCCAGTAATACAGTGCTGCCATGGCTTGATATAGCTCATAAGGTTTGTACAGAGTTTGCAAGGCCTCAGGACTGGCATTTGTCAGTCTTGCCCCGTGTGAAGTTTTCTTGACCTGCCAGCAGCTTCATTTTACTTGGTTTAGCTGTGACAGCACTTTCTCTAATTGACCAGGTGTCTACTTTTTAGCTGTGTATGTTACAGCCGTACAGAGTTTTATGCAGTTAGCAGTGTATACAGTCAGTTTGATGCCAGTAGCAGTAACAGGTGGTTGTTGTAGGTAGAATAAGGTATTTATAACACAATGATGTACTGTAGAGACATACATGCCTGGTGTGATATCGGGGGCCTTGAGAAGATGAGACCTGGGGTGTGTGTGGCATGGAGGAGTACAGGCATGGGGAACATAACACCAGGAAAAAAAGTAGAAACTCAAAAAAGTGTGTATAACAATTTAAAATACATTATTATTCTTTGTTTTTCTGTTACCATTATATCTGGACTAATAATGATTAGAACCTTAAGGTTTCAGTTATTCTAACAATAAATTTTTGGCTTTACTTATGTATAGGGTGTGTTGCTTCTTTGCCCATGAACAACATTTTGAGTTTAACAATTGCTCTAAGGGTCTGTTCTTGTAATCCACACTGAGCAACATAACTGATGTAATAACTATATGACTACTTCACACATGGCATATTTTTATAAATTATTTTAACATATAACCTATTACTTTTAAAAAACTAATTTTTAGAGTGCAAAACATTGTTTATTAATATTTTTTCTAACCATAATGAAAATAGTTTAATTTTAGTCTGTTCTAAGTCAGTGAAAACTCTTCCTGATCCTAGTTAAGTACTAAAGATAACGCAAGGAGGAACAATTTTTCAAGGTTTCAATATAGCAACTTATTCCTTTTTGAAATATTTGCATTTCTTTCCTCTTCTTGTTGGAGCTTTCCCCTGAAAAGCACTATGAAAACTTTCAATTTGGTAAATGCATGATCAAACCAGTAACTTTCACTGTACCATAAGTATTACCTTTATATGCACTGAAAACCACTTACATACACCTAAAAGCACTGACTAGATCATGTTGAAAATTTTTGCTGGAAAGTACAATGAACACTCGTTCTTTACATGCTCTCTTTCTAGGGCCTGCTACGGTGCCATACAAGTCTCTCCCTGAATATGGAGGCTATGATGATTTTCTTCTCCCTGTCAGTAGGGAAAGGGGTAGTTTAAGCATGAGTTAAAAGGAATTAATGCATTTGGACATTGTATATGTGAAAGAATTTATAAATTTCACTCATGTCTTTTGGTGGTCATAGTACTTCATGGACACTGAAGCCTTGATTTTTGACAGACTGAGATGCCAGGAGGCTATTTTAGCAGATTTGGGTATAAAAAGTGATGCATCTCATAAGGGCCATAATAAAGCAGGTGAAAACCAAAGCAGCTTTAAGCAAATGAAGTTTTTGCCTTGTTCTGAATGCTGGTGGAAGGAGGATAAAAGTTTGGCCCTATCTGGGTAATAGCCATCCTTCCATACTATTTGCTTAACAGCAGTGCCTGTTAAAAACGAGAATCCAAACCTGTTTAAGGTATTTTTCCTTAGCATGGTAGCACTTCAGAACTTTGCATAATGCTCTAACGATGCAGAGAAGTATTATTATCTCCATTTTACAACTGTGTAACAGAAATACTGACACTTCACTGAAATTATGCATAAAAACCTGCCAGAATATAAAACTAAAATTAGATCTTTCGAGTCCTCCGTTAGCTTCTTTAGTGCCACTAGCAACTATTTTTCAGATCAGTATGCTGAGTTGTCTGAGATTATGCTGAGATTATGCTGAGATTATGCTGAGATTACATTGTCTCCAGAATCAAGATCAGGATCCAAAAAAAAAAAAAAAGTAGGTGTAAACTGTGTAAAGAATGAAACACTTGATGCATGGTATGGAAGAACTGCTTCCTCTGGTGTTCTGCAAATACAAATCGGAAGTTCCCAGCCCACAGCCAATCCACTCGAAAAACTCATTTAATTCCACATGAGTCTTGACTAAGGTATTTTTATATTAAGTTGTGTTTTTTAAACTGTGACATTGCCAGGAAGAGTGGATTGTCTTTGTACGTTCCAGGGACTGCCTGTTTTTTGGCACTAGATGAAGTGGAAAGGAAGCAGGTTATGCTCAGCTCTGGCATTTTCTTGTCATGCAGAAGAGGTTAATATATTATGTAAAAAAAAATCATTAAAAAGGTCGATTCACTATTAATAAGCTAGACATGGAGAAATATTTCGACAGTCACTTAATCTGGAGCTGATTCACTTTTGCATGAGAGACTTACAGTTCACCTGTTTTACGGATTATTGGCCCACTACACTGGTTTTATTGCTTGGTTGCAAAGCAGTTGCTCATGATTAACAGTAGTCTAGAGTAGAGAATCACTATATCCAGACTTCTATTTAAGTTACCCAAAATTTTTGCCTTGCTTTCTTTTCATTTGCCATTTTGTTATTGTTGTTTAGAAACCAGGATTGGGGAGTCTGTCTACTTCATGTTTTGTTCTGTTTGTTTTTCTTTAATATAGTCCAAAACCCAAAACTTTGGTTCATTTCCTAATTCCCTTGGTTTTGGAGTTTTTTTGGAGGTTGTTTTTGTTGTTGTCGTTTTGGTTTGGTTTGGGGTTTTTTGTTTTTTTTTTTTTTTTTCCACTCTGCATTTTAAATAATGAGTTTTGGGATAAATTATTTTGCCAAAATTTGAAATCCATCAAACATTATGAGCTAAAATGACCCCTCGTGTGATTTCACTGCATTCATTAGTGCTGTGCCAGAGATTAATTTGGCCTCCTGAGTTCTTATTTTGGCAATGAAAATAAATTATTAAGATTTGTATTCTTGGAACTGTATAACTTTCTTAGTAAAATTGTAAAATAGAATAAAATAATGAATATTTAGCAATACCTTTGCAAAATTCATCCTTTCACCACTCTATTTCTTTAAAATATTTTTTAAGGGCCCATTACAGAAAAGGTCATAGAATCAGATGGATTTTTCACCTGTGCCTTTAGTTTCCTCTCTTTTCGTACCTGACGTTACCTTCTCACACCTCTGCTGTGAAACACTAATAACATTATTTTTCCTCTTTCTCAGACATCAAAAAGCCTATTGAGCTTCTCCAGAGAAGTTCACACTAGAGATACATGAGAAACAACAATGTTTTTTTGACATGCTGTCCAATGATAAAATCATGTCATTTATCATTTTCCATTCTTTTAAAGTGAACTGGTTAAGGATTTTTAATCGATAGTTGCCACCTCTAATTGCATCCTTTGTTATTCCTGTCTCTCTGGATTCCTACTAAATCATTTAAAAATCATATGCTCTACCATTACTCATAAGAGTACATTGAAAATATTGAAACCCCTAGGTATCTTGTAAACAGATGGGCAGAATTTTAACAGAAAGGCACACTCTTTAGGTTTTGGTACAAATATGTTAATTTATGTTTTTTGGTGGAAACCTTGGTTTTGTATTCAATATTTACATTTACTTAAATAACCAAAAAGGTTAAGGATTATTTTAACCTTACACTAACAACACTAACAACATGTAGTCATGCTGATAATGATCTCTGGAAGAAGGGACTTCCTATTGAGCAGTTTGCTGAAAAAGTGACAGTATAAACCTAACGAGCACAACTGAATGTATTTCTACTTACTGGATTTTTTCCTTAAAATTAACCTTTAAAAACAACATAGCTTTGAAAAGCTAGAAGATTTTTATTTTTAGGTATGGTTGTTTTTTTGTTAGGTAAACATTAATACCAGCAGGTGGAAATGAAGTATTTGTTTTTTCCTCCCTCTCATTTGATGCTAAAATTTCACCAGTGAAGTATGGTCATAAAATGGTCACTTGTGCTGTCATAAAACTGTGTTTTTCAATCTCATCATAATCAATCAAATAGAAGCTCTTGTTTCGCATAAAAAAAATATGTTGAGGTCTGAGAATGAATTACTAATATTTTCCTGCTAAGTCCCAAGGTATTATTTATAAAGCTTACTAGTGTATGCCAAATGTTAATATAATTAGATCGTAATAAATTAAATTTACTAGCTAGTAATTTTATGAATTTTAATAACGCTGAATAGAAATGGAAATGACCAATTATTTCTTTTTTTAAAGTTTACACTGTATCTGCATATAAAGACAAGTTACAATAGTACATGATAAATTATTAAGTCTGTAATGTTATGACAATTTTGGTATAATTTTTTCAAAGTCACTGCTGTACCATGGTCGTCGTCTTGCAAAGTTCAAAAGGTATTAAGATACAGTCAATTTCAGTCATAGATTAAACAATATTATTTTTATTCTCTATAAAGCACTTATGTTAAAATCTATAACCTTGATCTTACTATCAGTGTCATATCAACCTGCATTAATTTACCAGATGTTGTCAATTTGTAATTTACACTCTCAAATAATATACCAATTTTAAATGCTACCTCATCAGAATTCTAATAAAAAAGGTGTTTCTTCAGTCTATTGTTGTTGCATAATAAAAAGCAAAGTGACATGTTGCTAGTATGATTTTTGACAACATTTTTAATTAGAAATACTTAATCTTAATGGATTCAGTAGATCATGTGTGTGAATGCTACTGTCTTAGTTTAAATTTCATATTAAATTTAGTTAATTAGATAAAATAAAATTAATACACTATAAAAGAATAAAATTTTTATTTGCCAGGGTAGGCTAGAGGTAGAGTTAATAATCTGCCTTTCACTTTGTCAATGACATTCATAACATGATGCAAAACCTTCAGCTTCATCTAAAGCAGCTTCTTTTATTTGTCCAGTGAACTTCTAATGAACCCAAATGGGTCCGTCAATTTACAATGGGAAAAAGGCAAGAAGAAAAAGAAATACCTTTTTTTTTTTTTTTAATCACATATCTGACAGTTGCTTTTTAAAAAGTTGCTTAAGGCTTTCATTGACATAATGATGTAAAGTGTCTCATCTAGATTTAGATCATTCTGCATGCAACTGGGTATACATTTACTTATTTTGAGTATGAGAGTGGGAGGAAGTATCTGCCCTTAAGGCTACTCTTTTGATCTAGAATGAAATTACAGTTGTAGCTATAATCTTTGTTGTCAAAGTATATTATTCTTTTCCATAAAGTAAAGAGTGGATGGATGTCATAGTTAGAACAGTGGCAGATTCATGGAATCTGCGCCCGTTTCCTCCACAATTAAATGTACTTCAGCCAATATGAGTTCAAGATGACTATGTCCAAGAGCTTAGAGTTATAGAGTTGATAATGCTTTTAGGTAGCTCAAAGAGTCATTTGAACTATAGTTTCAGTATGTTCATCTGTCCTGTCAAAGAGGCATTGCATTTATCTGTGTTTAGCAAAACATCTTTGTAGGCAGAAGGAGTATGATTCTTTTTTAATCCCACAATACTGTCATTTGAAAGAGAAAATATTATTAAAATGGATGTCTCTTTCACTGTAATAAACCATAAAGCACTACTATCACCAATGAAAGAGCTATCTGTGCTGTGATTACAAGATAAATGTTGTTTTGATTCAATGTTTTTAATCAGAATTCTGCCATGGATACTGTTTTGGACTTTCCTAAAACCATTGAAATAAAAAAATATTGTATTGAAATACATTGTATTTATGTATTATATTTTGGAAAAAAAAAATTAACTTTTCTTTTTTCATTTAAAAGAAAAAGTAAAAAGAATTGTTCACGTATTTCAGTCTTCTTGGAACAGCACACCTACGCTGGTGATTCCCTACAGGCACATAATTTACGAATATGGAATCCCTTAAATGTTTGGAAGGGACATCTGGTGGTCTCCTATTCCAGACTACCTCCTGAAGTGGGAGCCCTGCCAACACCAGGCAGGTCAGCTGGAGCTTTGCGTACATGAATGTTGAAAAACTCCAAGAGTGGAGGTTCCACAGACTCTCTGGGCGCCCTGGCCATTGCTGCAGTACCCTTGAAGTGAAAAATATGTTCCTAATGGCGAGCGGAGAGCAAGACAACAGCAGGACTGACTCCTAAACTGCAGGCACAAACGTGTATTGTTTTACAGTGTGCTGTGCCATGGAAGCCATTTAAATTAGCCTTAACAGTGGAAGAACTGCCTGCAGTATTCTCCCCAGTTGTTCATTTGAAGCATTCCACATGATCTGAAGAAATCTGAAGCGTGATCTTTCCAGCCGAGGGACCTTGGTCCAGCTGAGCTGATTCCACAGAACCTCTTTGTCATCTCATTGGTAGTTTGCTTTGCTTCTAAGTGAACTCAGACAATTTTCTATGGAGAGCTTATTTAAAAGGCACAATACAATGTTGAGGCTTTTTGTCCTTTGGAACAGGAACTGTGTCCTTTACAATATGCACCAGGTTGGCAATTCACTCACATATCACTAATAATTGTAAGCCTGTGAGAAAGAATGTAATCTTTCTGTGCAAGATAGGCACAAAGCAGTACAATTAAATAGAATTTGTAAATGCTTTGTCAAGTGGATAAAAAATATCATTTCAGTCAAGCCATCTCGCTAGAAGTATCAAGCTAAAATGGTATTTTTAATGCAGTAGTCTTCTCTAAATGCCTTCTTAAACATTCTCTTCTTGCCAACTGCAATATTTACACTTCAGGCATCACAACAAAGGATGTATAATAACAACCATTGATA
This sequence comes from Ciconia boyciana, assembly GCF_034638445.1. Taxonomy (NCBI): domain Eukaryota; kingdom Metazoa; phylum Chordata; class Aves; order Ciconiiformes; family Ciconiidae; genus Ciconia; species Ciconia boyciana. Next base: position 39,412,799 of record NC_132938.1, read on the forward strand.
AATTTCCTTATAAAAAAACAACAAAATATATTTCACTATTTATTCTTTGAAATTTGTCACAAAAAAAGGTTTATTGCTCAAATTCTCAAATTAAATTTTTAAGAAATTACAAAATTATACAATTTTCTGTTTTTTTCAGTGCGCTATTGTGTTCTAAACTTCAGTTTTTTAATGATGTTCAATTTCAACCTCACCAGGGTGGACTATATGGTGTGTAGCATTTGGCAAAGGGAAGAGCTTTGCAATCGAAGTACTGAACTGATATTGAGTGACACCAACTAATAGGAAGCATTTGTTTTCTTTTTTCTTTAAATTTAAAATTATTGCTATTTTAACCAGTTATCTCCTGCACCAAATCCACACAGCTTCCTTTTTGAAATATCTCAGGGATCCAGCATTCCCTATGAAATAAAAGGAAGCTGAAGGTAACTGGCACTTTTCAAAAGTTAATTATCTTTTTCTCCTTCATACTGTTAGTATTTTGTACTCTAAACCTCTTCCTGTTTCAATCCATGCATAGAATCTAGACTCTGAAAAGGCACTATGAGCTTAAAATCAATTTCTTGAAGTCAGAAGACTGACACTCCAAGAAACAAAGTCTAATAGGCACTAACAATGAAAACTTCTCCTCCCTGCCTTGCCAAAGACCTGAGCTGAGGCAGATTTCTCTGTGGAGGAAAGAATAACTTCTGAGTCCAATTGATCTTGGTCTTTTACTTTGAGATTGCTCACAAGGGTCTCATTCAGGTTCCTCTACAAAACTAAAGATTTTACCCTGTGAGTACTGTATATGAAGACTGGAATTTGGCTACCAGTTCATGTTGTATCTGAACATCAGTCTACAACTGAACAGCCAGTTGAGTGTGATGGGAAAGGGTGGACAGGAGAGGAAGAACTGATGCTCAGGCAAGAGCTAACTGTTTTCTGACAGGAGTTGGCACCTGTTCCAGTCATACTGAATTCTTCCCAGGGCACAGATCATGGCAGGGATATGGTCTCTCTGTGCTACTGCAAGATAAATAGTGACTTAGGCAAAACTGGCCAGAGAAATCCGCTACACAGTTGAGAAGAAACAGAACAAAAGCAGACTGTTCATTCAGGTCCCCAAATATGGAGCATACCATAACAAGCCCATTAAAACAAGGATGAGGTGTCACTGTGGCTGCCATTTGTATTATATGATAACTAAATCTCAGTCTAGATCACTTGAGCGGATTAGCATTGCTACCCTTGTTGCCTGTTCTTGGAGGAATTATAATGAAAATTATTTCTCTAGCATTACCTTCTCCTGTATTTTTGCAAAATATCTGTTTAAAGTGAAAAAAAAATGAATGGATTACATTGAAATTATACATGCACACTCTTTCTCTCACTCTCATGCACACATGCACACACACATATTCTATGTGACTTTGGAAATATCAGTAATTGTGTCTCCAGATGCACTGGAACAGCAGGACAAAAAGCAAGGCTATAGATACAGATTATTGAAAACATTAAAAGCATCAGATGGTAACTTAGATCCAAATTTGGCTTTGTCACCTAAAAAAGCCATGCTAGATGGTGGCTTGTGAGATTATATTTTTACAAAATATTCTCTCTCATTAGGAAAGACCAGTCCATAGTGAAGTCTTGCAAAGAAATGGACAGTTACAATAGCAACAAAAGATGTTTTATTAACAACCTAGTTTCAGTGATGAACAGAGTAAAAACTTCCATCCTGAGATCAGAGAATTCCATTTCTAAGGATGCTTTTATGATGGGAAGGGAATTATTTCTGGAAAAACAAATGAAACCACAAAAACAGAGAGGTTCTTGGAACAGCACAATCTCAAATGAATGAGAATTCACATTAGGATGTAGTGGCATACCTCAGCCAGAAATAAAGATCAATGTGCCAAACAAGTTCATTGCTTCTCCCTTATATGCATGAGCTCTTTATGTGGAGAAAGGAAAGCAACAGACTTAGATCTTTGTTAAAGCCGTTGCAAGTGGTTAGCTTTTGGTTTCCAAATGTTCCCTCTCTCCAAGCCTACCTTCTCAAAATCCTTTTGAAACTCTGATTATCTGAAATATGTTTTTATTTTTCACCTTTCTTCTTCCTACTCTTTTTTCCAGAGTAGCAAATACGTGGAAAAATAGGGAGATTAATATGTGATGTAAGTAAAACCATGTCTTTCTAAATACACATGCATGCACAGGCATACACCTTCTAGGAAGGTTTAGAATGCAAGAAAGGTGCATCAGTAAATTACAGGGTTTTTTGGTACAGGATCCATATTAGTCCAGAAAGTCAATCTCAGATTTTATATTTGAGTTAAAATTTATATTTAAATATCCCAATTACATAATAATGACAATCTCTTCTTCTCATTCCACCACCATGGAACTTTTTATTAATGGAGAAGAAATGTTTACCTTCACCTTTTTTCTTATGCCTAAAGGTTATTGACACTTAGAGCTGAAATTCTGTTCTTTCTCACTAGAGTATCTCACATGGATCTGTGCAGCCCTATAGCTAAACTTCATCTAGTAGCCAAATTAGTTAGTTTAATTGCTACGCTAGAAGCCACTTGGACTTTCCTTCACTACGTTGCTTCCAAACATATAGGCATGCCTGCACTGAGATTTCAGATACTTACTTGTTCAGCTCAGAGAAGCATTAGTGTGATTATCTATAAAATTCTTTGTTCACATTAGATAGGTGTGAATCAAGTCTTACAAATGTCTCGGAAGTTAATTTTAGTTCATGGTAAGCTATTCCTCATCATTCACAAAGAGAGATGATTTACCATTATGGGCACAGCTACATACTTGCATATCTAATCACCTTCTGGATGAGAGGTTGCTTGCATTTGGATGGTTTAGAATATATAGGACGATTGTGACAGCTTGCACCAGATCCATTATTCAGACATTTCCTAGCTTTCTCTCTTGCTGGCAGGTGTATGAAGAAACTTCCTTCTAATGTTGTAGAACAAATCTCATTGAAATTATGTCCTGTAGTTATATTTTGACTCATCTGTTGAAAAAGTTTGCTATATAGGATAGTGTTTGGTTTGGTATCTATCAACTGCTAAATCTGTTTACATGATAGACACCATAAAATAGAATTAATTCAATATTGTTGCACCATATAAGCATTATGTAATCGGAGTACTTGCTTTCTACCCTATGCAGTATTAAGAAGACAAGGCCAATTAATATATTACACATAATGACACAGAAATTAAATGTTAAAAAATACTGAGATGTGGAAATGTGTTTTGAAATGCTGACTGCTTGATGGCTAAAGTGCAGAATAGGCAGGCCTAAATAATTTTATAGTAATTAGAAATAAATGTCTTTGAAAAGGGAAATTCTCCCATGGATTGGAACTTTTCTCACTCTGTGCCACATATAGCATCACATCAGAGTGTCTTTCTGTATTTATGCAAACCAAATAAAATGTTAGACAGTAGGAAAGTTTTTCTGAGGTTAAGAATCTGAAAGTGTTTTTAAAGCTGAGAAAATTATTGTAACTTAACAGTATTTTCAAGTTTCTGAAATAGGGAAGTGCTGAATGAAGAACTGTAGATTTCAGAGATAGGCTAATAAGGCCATCTCTCTATTGACACCACATTGTTCCTTACAGTGAATTATCTAGCTCATTCTCCTGTTATTTGGGGCAGACCCCACAAAATGAAGCTTACACCATTTAAAACTTTATGAATCAGTCAAGACAAGGCCTTATGGGGGCATATATTCTGATAATAATGTTACTTTATCCTTCACCGTAATATGCAAAAGATAAAAACAAGTAGATGTAGAGAAACATGGTATCTGCTGGGAATTAACTGTTCAAAGAAGGAAAGTAGATTACTGCAGCCCTTGATAAGGTGCATCTTTATTTATTATCTCTGACTCAGATTTGTTTTCATGTTTGCTGTCCACTACTACCCCTAAATCTCTTTCAGCGTGCCAGCTTTCGCAGTTCCTCCCAGTCATACTGTCTTGGTTTTGGTTTATTTTCCCCCAGGCGTATTAGCCTGTGCTTTTCTATGTCTATTTGGTTATTTCCTGTCTGTGCTTCTCAGACTTCTCGTGTCCCTGCTGTTGTTGTCCTCAGTCGAGTATATGGTACTTCCCAGTTTAATACTATATCTGAATTTAGTCCTGCTGTTTGCTCATCTTCAAATCATTAATGAAAATGCTGAATAACAACAGACTTGATATTACACCTGACACAAAAGGTACCTAGGAAAGTTCATGTGACCATTCATGATTTATTGTCTATATAGAGAATTTCTATTAGTATGAAATTTTTGTTTCAATTACAAAAATTTGCGCAGGTATAAAATTGCACAGATGCTATCTAAATGCTTACATTAAAGATACACAAATATTATAATATTTCTGTTTCTGCATCCTAAGAAAAAAAATCACCTGCTTCTGGATAGTTAATTGAACTAGTAATTACTTTTGAACATGTGGGTTGGTTGTTTCCTGCTTGAAATAATTACCCAATGAAGCCTATACCAGGGCTACCAGCAGGAAGCTAACAACTGGTGTATTGGTGAAAAGAGTTTATAAAGTGCTACTATGCTTTTTTTTGCTTTTTTTTTGCTTTTTTTTTTTCTTTGCCAGACGGAGGAACAGATGGATGTGTAATGCACACAAAAACTAACTACACGATCTCAGCTCTCAACCAGCAGCCACAGTGAAATGTACAAAAATCAGTTGTAGCTACTCTACAGTTGTTGGCTGCAAAGGCATTGACTCATTGCTCTAAAACCAAATTTCTAAAGTGAATATTTTGTTTTCAACTTCCAAAAGCTCAATTAAAAGTTTATTTCTGAGCAATAGAACTATCACCATCATTAGTGTGATTTACGGTTGCAAATCATTAGATAAGTGCTAGCACACTGCTTCATTAATTCTTTAAGGTTCATTTTATGGCTTTTGATAGGTGTTCTGTACTTGTTCTATGCTTTTTCTCATATTTCTAAAATATCTGTGTTTAGTATTTATTTGTTCTTCCCAGTGGTTGTATGCACTATGACTAGGATGCTGATTTTCAGGAATGATAGTTTAACTTTCAAGTACAATCATATATGTTAATTTTTTTCTCCTATACATACACTATTCCCTCATTCCCAATATAATTGACATTTCAGACTCAGCACAGTGCGAACACAATCACAGTTGTAAATGCATTGTCAGATTGTGCTTTGGTTTGCCAAAACTGTTCCTATATTAATTTGGGGTCATTGACTGTTAACAATATGAAATGTCATGAATATGAACTAAATCAATGTGATTACCACAGTGGAAAAATTAATCACCTAGCTTGTCTTTGTCATTTGACTACCAACAGATAGGAATCTATAAACATAAAAGCAACTAAAAAGTACCTAGGTATGCTCTTGCATATTTATCCTCTTGATAGTAATATCTTTGAAAAGAAGACCGTAAGGGACACACTCAACTTTTGATGTAAAAAAATGAGAAATGAAAAAAGATTAAGTAAATGAACATAATTTACAATCCTTTTTCTAACTCATAATAAATATTCATAATGTTAAGTCATAAAATACTTCAGTAAGGAGTCAAGGAATAAGTAGGGAAGGTGTAAGGGAACAAACAAAAAACAAGCCAGAAAGCTTTTATGCTGGTAACATGGAGGCTTTTTTGTTTCCGTGATCACCTGCAGGAAAAACTTAGATACGCACAAGAAGACATGATAAACATTTAAGGGTATCATGTTTGGAAAACAAAGCCAAAAGCTTTTGGTAGTATTTGTGTTCCAAAAAACAAACTAGGATAATATATTTGATGTGCAACTGAATTGTAAAGCCAAGATAATAACACAGAAGTCAAATCAGTTGATGAATGATTCTGTATTAAAAAATAAGAGGAAAGGGATTGTGAAAAATAAATTACAAACTCTCGAAAAGGCAATAGATACTGGATTAATTGCAAGTGCATAAAGGTTCCTAAATATTTTCTCTTATTTGTATATGAAATGTTACATTGTTGCTCATATTGCTTAGTGATCATTTTTGTAATTGGTATTCATTACCATGAAATGATCACGTCCTACCTTTCAGTGCAGCCAGATCAAGATCCATGAGTACTGCCTGAAACAAAGTTTCAAGTCACATGAATGACTAGCTATAGGAACATGTGTTTAGGTTTGAAAGCAGGTATTTCCTGGCAGAATTGCTATAAATTTTATTTACTATGGATAAAGGAACACTGTAATTTGACATCTGAAGAGCAAATAACTGAAGAGCTCATATAACAAAGTCAATGCTACCTACAGAATTCTTTAGAAATACATAATGAATGTGCTACATGAAAAAGATATAAAAACGGGAAAGAAATCAATATTATTATTAATATGTTAATATCCTTAATATGATAATATTCCACATACTAAATGAGCTGTTAACATTTTCAGAACTTAATCACTGAAGAATTGTTGACAAATGACAAATGTTCTTAAAAATCAAAGCAAGACAGAAAAATTAAATATGACTTGGTATCTTTTCAATATTTCCAAAGCAGAGGTTGAGCAGAATTTGACTTCTCTTTTCCAGAAAAGTTTGGGGCAGAAATCTGGGGATTAGTTTGTTTTGGCATCTTACGCACAATTTGGTAATCATATTTTTAAAAATGCATATTTTAAACAATGCATATTTTAAACAGGTTTTTTGTGACAGTGCAGGAAAATATTGCATATATTTTTTGCTGTAACGTAATATTGCCAAATGTTTAACCTATCTTAAATGATACTGATAGATTTGGTTATAAAAGAACTATAAATTATATGTATTATAAAATGAATTATTTTTTCTAATGACTACCTGGCACTAAAAAAAAAAAAAAATCAGAATCCCTTTCTTGAGGATTATAATATCACTGAGTACTACCTGAAAAACTGGTTTAACCTCTATGTGTGTTCAGACAAGCCATTTTATAGATTAAATGTGTTCTTGGTATGCCTCACATGCTTTTTTTCTATACAGTAAATTTAAAGAATATTTTCCAGAATTTATTTGCAGATTAAGGCAGCAACAAAGGTTCCTGCCCTAAATTGGTTCCTTTTTATTAATGGAAAGGTAATTGTAAAAATACTTATTTCCTTCATTACTCGCTTGGGAATCATTATAAGTCTCCCTTAATGTAATGATATGAATGTGCTTAGATGATTTAATATTAATCTATTTTTCTACAGTCTTTCTTTAAACCTAATCAAAATATCAGAATAATTTGAGCAGCACTCCCATTGGCAATAGTACATAACTGCCACACTTTCTCAAGAGAACTCCTTTTTTCTTCCATCTACCATCTTCTTACATCTTTTCATACACCAAGTTTCAGTTCAGGAATTCAGAAATTACGTGTGACAACTGTTCATGCCATCAGCACTCTTAAGAACAGGAACTTATGGTAAATGTTATGGTTACTTACAGTCTGCGGCAGGAAAAGACCTTTGAGTGGACAAATGCTAATTCATAGCTGTGATTTACTGAGTGTATCTTTACAATTCTGAACACAAATTTCCTTTACACTTTCTCTTGAATATTTACCACTAACATGGTCTATTTTCTCCATTGTCTTTGTCAGCTGCTTGTAGCTTGGATTTATTTACAAAGGTTCAATTTAGTGATACTCCTTTTCAACAATTCTCAGCTTCCTTAACATCCAGTAACTTTAATATCCTGTATACTCAATTTACATTGACAATCGGGGACTAGAAAAAGGCTAAAAAAAAAGCAAATCTGTATTTTGCAATCAACAAATCCCTCTTTCATCCATGGACTGCTATGTTTTAAAAAATAATAACTGTGCTTATTCCTAGTTTTATTTGGCTTAGAATGTTTCCTCTATTAGTGCAGCTTTTAATAGCCCATCTCTTTTATAACTGCTAAAAGATTCAAAGCTTCTACTGAGCACTACTATTGTCAGTCCCCAACGTCACCAGTGACTCTGAGAAGTTGACCCAATTACCTCCTAGATCAATTCCCAACTGCGTGAACACATGTTCGTAGGCCACTTCTGTTAGACACACCTGAACATGCAATGAATGAACATAATAATCAATAGATTTCTTCCACAGAAATTTCGTGACTGTAGCTCAGCATAGTTCCATTATGAGACCCAAATCCAGGATCTCAAAACTGGGTTAACTTTGGTGGAAAAAGCTGAGAAAAGAAAAATGCAATATTTTTAATATTTTGAGGTTTTAGCACTGTGGATATTTTAGGGTCTAATCATGAATTAGCACACATTTTTATTAATGACTTGGTAAACTGAAGAATCCAAAACTTTTAATATACTCTGAGTTTCCTGAAGCAGTGGAGACTTATGAGTTCCCCACTTAAAGAATTCAAATTCAAAGTACTGCTTCAAAAATAACTCTAATACTAACAGATAAAGATATAGCTGAAGACTGAAGGACTATTAGTGTACAGTACTTTAATATCAGACAGTATATACCAAAATTCTGGGTCAAATATGAAAAGATGCCAACATAATTTGGATGTTCCTAGTGGAGGTCAACATGTCAATCAGAGGAAAATGCTAAAATTCAGTGGTATTTTAACTAAATGACAAAGTAGTGAAAATTTGGCAATTATAGATCTTTACATATGGCTGTGTTTTCACTGAAGCCTAAATCAGTTAATATTTATTAAAGGGTTATATTTTAAAATATTCCCACATCTCATTTTTCAAATATCCTCTTGGAACTTGTATTCCCAGTGGGAAGGCTCTGGACCCAGCCAACTTTATATGAATTGGGAATTTTACTCACATTTTTGTAGTTAAGCTCGTAGTTCCAGAGTATTTGTAAGCTAGCCATGTACTGCTCATTCCTTTTGCTCTGGATGTTTTTGACTGTCCTTTACACAGACTGTGTTCCAGTAGGTACCAGCATGAACTAAGGAAAGAGACTGAAATGAGACTGAATTAGAGCAGTATCCCCTTACTAAGGTAATAATTTCTGCAGTGATCAGTTCAGGATAGAAATGCAGGGAACCAGGACATGTTGCTGAAGCTGAAGAGAAATATGGAGGAAAAGCATTTGGGCTAGGAAGTGGAAGGAAAATGCAAAGGGGCAATTTTCCCTAACACAGAGCAGGAACAACTACTTGGTGTGCTAATTTTCAGCCTCTGCACAGAAAATTGATTATAGGAAATGCTAACTGACCTCTACAGGTTTACTCTTTGAGCAAAAAGGTGTATTCATGAAATCAAGCAATTGCATTAATGTAACAAATTAGGGCTACTATTCTGTGCATTCAGATACTTCACTAAGTGGAAGTGAACTCACAGAAAGGTTCACTTCTGTTTGCACACTTCTCCCTTTGTAATGTGCATTGAAAATTTTGCCCTGAATGTCCAGAGGATTTTTTGTATTCAACATCATTTAGATGTCTCCATTGGAATTTCTTTTGTTCAGGGTGAAGAAGAACTTATACAGTAGTCTTAGAAAAATAGTAGGTACATCAGGGACAAAAAGAAAAAAAAAAAATGACATTTTGGTAATTTTACACTGATTTAATTAAAGAAGGAAGCCAGGATATTCCAAATATGATCTTTGTCAGAATGTACTTCTCTTGTTCTGTCCAAGGGATACAGTCTTCATCAGTAGCTGTAGTACAAGCTGGACTATGAAGACAAAAGCTCCTGTGTAGTGACTTTCATTTAGAATAGGAAGATTCTCATCCCTGTCATTTACCCATACATCATAAATGTAAAACTACCTATCCCATTTGTGTCATATTCATCAAAATTATTTGCAGAGTTGACTCTTTCTGTGTGGTGGGGCATATAAAAATAGATATAATGGTTTTATATGTTCTCTTATTAACATTGAATTTCCATGTCAAGTCTTTTACTACTACTAAGTACTTTGACTTGAACAGGGAATTTCTCAGCAAATAAGTAAATTTCTGCTGTTGTATGGAGTCCTTCTTGACTATTCCCAACTGGTGTTTTTGATGGACTTTCTGACTATTTGTGGCTGGTTAATCCAGATAATTCTCTAACAGAGATAAACTCAAATTCCATTTTAAGGCTGTAATACAAATACGCACAAAATAAAAAAAAAAATCTATATACGTTAGAATTCATGGAAACTAATAACTAAAGAATACAGCCCATTTTTCCTTTGAAACAGTCTTCACTGTTCACAGTTGTCTGTCCTGTCACAAATCTTAATGTTTGGCCCCACTATTGTCAAGGACAAACATATTTTGAAGACTAAAATAGTGGATCTCCAAGGAAGCCATTTGTCTATGATAATTTGGAAATGCTGATGTTTTAATTTTTACAGCTTTTAAAAATTTTATTTTAAACAGTGAAGTTCAATTGGATCCTTATTGAAAACTGATTGTGAAACACTGAGTTATGAAGGATTACATGATGAGGTAAAGCAAGCAGGATCTATAATCTGTCACTTCTGAAACATCTTAATTTTCTGCTGCCTTTTTAGAAAAAGTACATACTTTTTTTGACAAGTGTAATATTGTTTCTGCTGCCAATTGGGTCCAATGAACAGACTTTCCACCTTTTCTTAAATGGAATTCCATATTTGCATACACGTATTAAGTCCTTGTGAGATAACTGCATGAAATTCACCATATAATTACATGAACTCTGGGTACAGAAGTATCTAAGAAAATGGAAAAAATGGCAATTTGCTGGCAATAATCCAAAACTAACAAGAAATGTTTTTCACAACTTAACATATCATGACATTCAGGAAAAACAGATAATAGGATCTTTCAGGAATAAGCTTGCAATTACATATCTATAGAAAAAGACTACAGCTACCTTTCAAAATCATACATAGCATAATGTGTTTAGTTAGAGGAAGATTTTTATCTAAGGAGTAACTAATACTACTTTGTTCATCTTAGTAGAAAGATTGTAACAGGGTGTTTTGACTATCAACAACTTCAAAAATAGAGTTAATTCCTTCTTCAGAAGCTAATAAAATTTTTCAATAGTACTTCATAGAAAGTAAATTATAGAGTAAAGCATTTTGTCATACAGGGTTAGCATAATCTTTCTTGATATTTTCTTTAAAAGTATATTTTATAAAAATAACAGCAGATATAGATACTGTGTTTTTATAAATAGTGCATTTCATATAATATAAACTCCAAACCATTTCAAGCTGAATCATAATCTTGTCTCTTATATAACATCTTTACTGATGTAAATTTGCTCTGAACTGCTTGTACAAAGGAACATTGAATTAGAATAAAAAGCAGAGAGACTTCATTTTTATATAGTACTTTTCCCTCCTTTCAAACAAAGCCAAAACAGAGAGCTCTTTCCTCAAACTGATGTGACTAGCTACTGCTGGATCCTATAAGATCAGAAGAGAGATGATGCAGAAAGTATGATTTATATTTAAAAGGACCATTCAATTATTCTGAATGAATTAGATTTTTGTAAAACAAATTTTGAATCAGATTTTCTAAAAAACAAAATTTGCTGGAAAAAAAACCCTAGTTTGAAATCCTCTTACATCTTCTATACGTTTTGGGATTCAAGTATATAAAATATGGCTGATGTAGATATTATATTTACTTATAGTATTAATACTGAAAGCTTCTTCATTTTAAAAATGCTTTTTTAAAAGTGCTTTTTTAAAAAACCAACCAACCAACCAACCAACCAACCAAACATTCTTCTCTTTCATATGGTTTCCCAGAAGAAGCTGTTCAGTTTTTCTCATGGTTTCAGATGTGGGTCTTAAAGGCAAGATACTCTGGTTATTCTGGTAACATGTCCACCTGTATTCAGAGGTGTGTAAGTTCATCATAGTATTTCTAGAAGACTTTTGAACCTAAAAATCTCTGAATGAATACAGTATTATGCAATTTATAATTAGAAGTTGCCTTTAAGCCTTTTTACCACTGAGCAAGAATTTAATAGGTTTCATAAATATGGTTATAACAAATATCGTCAACTGTGTTCTACAGATATACTATGTCTGTGAGCTTTTGAAGTTAATTGATGCACTTTTTTATGTTAAATGTTATGAACAGTTTTAAAATGTATGCATTTCTTCTTTGTTTTTTAACTCTCAACTTTCTGGAAGGTAACCAGAAGTAGATTATTGTTAGTAAAAAAGGATATAAATGTATTCTTTAAAGTTATAACATCTGAAACAGTGTCCTTCTGCCCTGGAGACATTAATTAAGGAAAACATTATGGCAGTCATTCAAGAATGGAAGTGTTGCTTCCTTTAGGCCTACGGAATATGTCACTGTTTAGGAACCATAAACTGTATGAAATAACTTTAATAGCAGTAAGTCTGTATAACTATTCCATATCCAAGATGATAATTTGAAAAAGGTTATATTTATACTTCAGTGAGGTGTCTTTCAAATGAAAAGTTATTTAAGGGCTAAAATCAATTGGCTATACAGTATCATGTTTTCTGATGGGAATAATAGAGAAAAGATGACTGGAAGTTGTTTGTTACAATGATAAAATGAGTTTTTACCTCTGGTTATTATCAGCCCATACATTCATCATTATATACTACTCAATTTTTTTATTATATTGATTTATTTTATCACCCAAGACAGTTTGTACTTGTATGAAATTCAGAAAACATCGATTTACTTAAATTATTCAATGCTTTAGTGTATGGCTATTATGTCATTTAACACTTTAGACAAATCAATACACTTTTAAAAATTGCTTTCCTTATTCAGAAGGTTTGCAAATGTACTTTTCTGGAATCATTAGTTTGCTACAAGGTGACAATGTTTTATAAATAATCTATTTTAAAACTACAAGGGGTTATATATATGTATAAATGCATAAATAGTTACAAGTAAAATGAATACTTTAAGTTTGCCTAAAGCATGCTGTGATGTAGAATATGCCTTTAAATTTACAACATTATTCTCAAACATATAATGGTATGGCCATATAAAGCTTTTTTGTTTAACTAGTAATCATTGCTGGATGTTAAGAACATTTCTCCCAGTACTTTAAAGACTGGAAAGTTTGACTGTTTGACACAGAACAACCTTCAATTGTCTGTGGAAAGGTCTAAGGCAGGGGATAAATCTTGAGCACTAATGGATTTTTGTAGTTGGGTTACAGATAAGAAGTATATAATCAAATATGACAAGTGAAAACGTCATCTACAGGTAGATAACTCCATCATAAGAAAAGAAATCAGTGCCATGTTCTTACTGAAAAGCACAGTTCTGAAACAATTGCTTTTGTACACTGTGGGCACTTCAGCCTTTATTCCTTGTACACAATCATTTACGGTGCCTGAACAAAAACTATTTTACAAAATGAAAAGTCTTACATTGATTAAAAGAGGCATTGATTCACATTCAAAAAAATAAAGATTTATATTTTTTACTAAATGTATACCAGAACAAAGAAGCTGTTGAACAAGCAGCTTGTACAGCAACATTTCTCTGCAAAAAAATCCTTTTCACCTGCTAAATAGAGCAATGAGAGCTGAGGGTTAATCCTGGAAGGATTTATTATTCAAATTTCAATGTATTGACAACAATACACCAGCTTTCATATTTTACTAGAAAGTAAGTATTTCATTTCCATCCATTTTACAACAAAAGACATTGTTCAAATCTGTTGGGGATACTTTTATCTCCCTCACTGCAAAAATCTCCAGAAAAAAACCCCTATATTTGGTTTCTTTATTGGTAATTTACTTCTTTGAAATTAAAGTGCTTGCTGACTATTTCTTTTGACTGGATAGTTCAAACTTCTTCATGCTCATGTTGGACAGTTGACAAATTAGTAGGATATCTTTTTCCCCCTTGTTTAAAGTTCCTTATTTCCATATATCTCCTATTCCAATTACAAGGAAAAAAACCTCTGCCTATCTATTACCAGTTTTCCTTTATTTGTCTCATCCATTTCCTTAGCAATGTTAACTCCCATAGACTCATGTTAACTCACATTAATGCTCTGGAGCAATGCCTCTATCATAAATAGCAGTATACAAGATTATTTCTAAAGCTTAAAACTGTACATACAATCCATATGCATAATTCATTTCCATAGAGGTTTAAAGTTCAAACTTGCTGCGTTGCAAGATTCCTTCTGTTTTGCTCCAGGGTCCATGGAACCATTTTAGATCTTGAAAATAAAAATGCTCTGTAGGTAGCAGTATGGATCAGTTTGTTCAATAATCTGTCCTACCTGAAATAGTATAGTATGGTAGTTAAGAAACACCTTTAAGAATCTTAAACCACCCCATTTTTAGAGGTCACGATGCGTTTACATTGAAATAATTAAAATTGCCTTCATTCTGAAGGAATTGTCTAGGGGTTTCTGCAGTAACATATATGTTTTCTGCAGTATTTGCCATATTACTGGTATTTGTCAGAAGTAGAAATATTTTTATTGGAAGGGCTGATGCTTGGGAATTATGCAACTGTAATGCAGGATCATATATGTTTATCTAGTGAGGTGCTGTAAGGCAGTACTCTACTATTTAAAGTACTAAAAAAAATTGTGGCAATTCTTGGGCTTAGGTGCAATACAGGTATACTCAATAACTAGTGAAAGATGTCCCTGCCCATGGCAGGGGGGTCAGACTAGATTACCTTTAAAAGTCCCTTCCAACCCAAAGCAGTCCATGATTCTATGATTCTATGATCTACCTTTTGGCCACATGGAAGTTTTGTCTAACCTGGAGGGAAACAGAGAGGGAGGGCCAGGTGGAAATTCCCACTGCCTTCTTGTTGCACTAAAGGGTGCTCCTAAAAAGACTCAAGAGTCAAGATACATCCTCCTTCAGTAGAGGATAGAAGATGTAAGATACAAAGCGGGTATATTGTGAAGTATGGGATTTATATGCTTATATAAGGATTTTGAATTTAATAATAATCAGTGTAACAAAAATCACACTGGCAGTTTTACAGTGTTCTAGGAGAGACACACAGATTGTTTGTGGCTTTGCTGGGCATGTCTTTCAAACAAACAAAGAATATATAATGATATATATTGAAATATCCAAAGATGCTCTTACGGAGTTTTTACTTTTTGCTGGCTGAATGATTGGTTTCAGTAGGAGATACTATGTGAGGGGTAATGATGGTCTTGACTGATTAAGACAAAAAACACTACCAACATGTCATAGTGAATAAAAACATGAAAATATGAGGAAGAAAGCTGAAACTATCAATCTACCCTATAGTGGTGTTTCCTTATGAAATACAGATTTTACAGCAAGACAGGAACAGAGGGCTCATCCAACACATTTAGTAGAGGAGTGGAATAATGATTTGGATTTAAAACATTGGGAGACATCATAGTGGGCAATTCAAACAAGGACACTTATTTCCTATTTCTTGACAATCCTTTCCTTATAACCATAGCATTCTGGTGGAGTGAGCCACCAATGTCTTGGTTCATTCCATATGTAACAATCAGAACCTAGTGCACCTAATTAATAAACAGATGGCAATAGCCCTGTGGGTCCTTAAGTCAGTAAGGGCTTTTGTGCTCCACTGGTTATGTCACAATATCCTTTCTTAAGGGATGCATGTGCCAAGACTGGATAATGGCACAGCAGATGCTTCATCTTGATTTCAGGATGGCAGGAAGCCAGACAAGATCCCAAGGTAGTGTCCAGACAGTTATGGAATGATCTTGACCTTGTTATAGCGGGAAGCAGAGTCTTCCCCAAGAGTGCTGAAGAGAATAATCCAGCATGGAAGTGTTTTTTAAATTCAGAGAGCAAGAAGGATTGTAGTGGTATGACCTTATGACCAAGATCCTAAAGAAAGGCTTGCCACCCTCTCCACTCTGTTGAGTGTGCTGGTGACCTTTCTGTTTTAGTTCTGTCTGATGGCATTCCCAGACACTTTCTGGGGACAGCAATTCAAAACCAGCTTGCAAATTCCTGTCCGAAGTGGTGGGCACAAGAATGAGACAAAGGATATCCTGCAGTGGTGAACATCTAGCTAAACATGTATTAAAGGCATGAATGCTACCTGTAACCATAGCAGAAAACAGTATTATTTCATTGTGCATTTACAGTGTCATTTTGTGGCACACTCAGGGTACATGATTTCCATATTATTGGTAAATGATATTTTGGGTGGAACCATGAATATAAATATTATGGTATGCACAACAATGGAAAATTTTATCAGCTATACAAAAATCTAGCAGGTAAAGGGCCAGTAAAGTGTCTATTTAGGTGACTGCTGTACCATTCTGACATTCAAGAAATTCAGGGACACTAGTTGCCAAGTTGCACGCTGTAACAAACCTCCTTTTTCCTGATTTCAGTTTCTACCAAGAAGAAACATCTGCAAGTGTGATTAAACCCTTATAATGTCAGCATGAGTTCATTCTAAAGAAATGTAGGCATGCCAGTTGCTTTCTGTTTGTGCAGAAGAGATCCAACTTGTTGGAATAGCTATCCAGTTGCTGTAGGACACACATTTGCTCTATAATCATGCCTGCTTTATTGTAACAGTCAATCAGAACTTAGATACAGTCCTGTTTCTGGCCACTCTGTAAGTGCAGGAACTCTTAAAGGCAATGATCAGTAGCCATAAGCATGACCAAGGTATCTAGAGTTATTTAACCCAGTATAATACCAGAATGGACCACATTTTGGGGGGTTCTCAATAATGCAGGTTGGACATGGATTTTCTCAGACAAGTAGAAAATGATTCCTAATTATTACGTAAAGCCATTTATTTATTGTTTTGCCATTCACAGATACATTTTATGTTTTACAGTCACTTTTTATTAGATTTTTTGAGCAGTTGCAAGATGACAGAAATTAAGCCAAAATGTAATTGGTTTAGGCAACTACTTTGTTTTGTGGCAAGCTGAATTAGTTTGGATAGAGAAAGCTCTCAGTTAAGGAGAAGTCCTGTTACTTACCATGTCTGCCATGATTTCACTGTTATAGAATGGGCAGTAAATAAGGAAGCCAAGCAGAGACGTCTTATCATTTTCTACCTGTCCTGCTTTCAGCTGGGATAGAGTTAATTTTCTTCCTAGTAGCTGGTATAGTGCTGTGTTTTGGATTTAGTTTGAAAATAATGTGATAACACACCGATGTTTTAGTTGTTGCTAAGCAGTGCTTATATTAAGTCAAGGAGTTTTCAGCTTCCCATGCTCTGCCAGGTGCACAAGAAGCTGAGAGGGAACACAGCCAGGACAGCTGACCCCAACTGGCCAAAGGGCTATTCCATACCATATGCCATCATGCTCAGTATAGAAACTGGGGGGAGTTGGCCAGGGGGCAGCGATTGCTGCTCAGGGACTGGCTGGGCATTGGTCACCAGGTGGTGAGCAATTGCATTGTGCATCACTTGTTTTGTACATTCTTTCATTATTATTGTTATTAATAATTTATTAATTTATTATTTTATTATTTTCTCTTCCTCTGCTGTCCTATTAAACTGTCTTTGTCTCAACCCACAGGTTTTACTTTTTTTTTCCCAATTCTGTCCCCCATCCCACCAGGCAGGGGGGAGGGTGAGCAAGCAGCTGTGTGGTGCTTAGTTGTTGACTGGGGTTAAAGCATGACAGTCCTTTTTGGCGCCCAACGTGGGGCTCAAAGGATTGAGATAACGACAGATCTGTCCAGAGCATGTTAAGGCAAATTTGTTATAAGCATTCATTATACTAGTTTAGTAGTTGCTGGTCACAATGTTGATTTACTTGGTCTCAAAGATTTGTTATTTGTTCTCAGAGTTGTGTTATGTAACACCTTACTTGCCGTATATACTGTTTATCAGCATTTATGTGCTGTTTATCACCTGTGGGAGGTGGATTAAGGTTATCACTTTGCTATACTGTGTAACACTTGCTTATTGCATGATAAAATTGTTGGCCATGAGATCAACCTCATATTTGTACTCAGCATTGACATCACCTCTGTACTTCGGGAGCCATCTATCGGAAATTATTAATAATTACACTTTATATTTTTTCTCCTCGGAGAGCCAACCTATAGGGGAGACACCTTCCTCCACCTTCCTGTTCTTCTCCAGGCTAATTACAATAGCTCTTGAGAATTTTGAATATCCTTGGGATGTTCAAACCAGCATGGTCCTACTGCTATGTCTCCTGAATGAGTGTCAGGTCTTGCTTAGGGTTAAACAACTATTTAAGAATACTGCAGTTACTCCAACCCCCGCAACAGGTACTGTGGCTACTCAAACTCCCTCAACAGGCACTGTGGCTACTCAAACTCCAGTGACAGGCACTGTGGCTACTCTAACCCTGGTGACAAGCACTGAAGCTGAACCAGAGAACCATCAGTCATCCCCATACACAAGAAGAAACCTTGGAAGCAAAAGTCAGCTTGTATACAAAAGGATGATGAAAAAGCAGGGCCACCATGAGGACAGGAGGAAGAGGAAGAACTCATAAACGAGACAGAAATCACCCAATCCCTCTGCCTGAGTGAGCTGTGAGATATGCGAAAAGATTTCAGCCATCGTCCAGGTGAGCACATTGTCACCTGGCTGCTCCGATGCTGGGATAACAGAGTCAGTAGCTTGGAATTAGACGGTAAGGAAGCCAAACAGCGGGGATCCCTTTCTAGGGAAGGGGGCATTGACAAAGTGATTGAAAAAGGGGCACAAGCCCTCAG
The DNA here is from genome assembly GCF_034638445.1 of Ciconia boyciana. Taxonomy (NCBI): domain Eukaryota; kingdom Metazoa; phylum Chordata; class Aves; order Ciconiiformes; family Ciconiidae; genus Ciconia; species Ciconia boyciana. The sequence continues at coordinate 39,431,430 of NC_132938.1, forward strand.
CCTCTGGAGGCAACTCCTGTCAGGTATGAAGGAAAGGTATCCCTTCAAGGAAGATATTATATGACATCCAGGCAAGTGGACCACCATGGAGAAAGGTATCTGGTACCTGAGGGAATTAGCCATGCTGGAGGTCATTTGTAGTGACCCGGACAACAAGCCGTTATCCAAGATCCACATGAAGTCCAGTGCACGTGACCCATGTGGTGGAAGTTTGTATGGAGTGCACCAGCGTTGTATGCCAACTCATTGGCAGTAATGACCTGGAAAGACAGACAGGGACAAACGGTGCATGAATTGGCTGTCCAACTCTGGCAATACGAATAAAGTCTCTCTTCCTCCCTCATCTCAGCTGTGGAGAAACTGGTCCAGGAACTCAAAGAGGATAGGTCCTACTCTCCACCTGTATGGACCAGTGTCTCAGCAATTAGGAGTAAGCATTCCTCTGCTCAAGAGAGAGAATACAGTGGGTATACACCATGGGCCACCCTGTGGTTCTACCTACGTGACCACAGAAGGGAGATGAGGAAGTGGGATGGAAAAATCTACCTTGACCTTGGAGGCACGGGAACGTGAGTTGCAAGGAAAAACAATGACACAAAGGGGGTTCTTCCAGGAAAATTGCTGCTCTGGTTTCCAGTGGACAGTTCCCCAGACAGAGTAGGAGGGCTGATCTTATTCCTAAATTTAATGAAGGAATTCCTGATTCATAACTAGAAGTGAATAACTAATACTATGACCAGGACTAGAGGGGCCCTGCCTCCAGCCAGGTGGAGGAAAGGGACAACCAGGTTTACTGGACTGTGTGGATTTCGCGGCCTGGCACATCAGACCCACAGGAATATAAGGCTCTAGTAGACACTGGTGCAGTGTACCCTAATGACATCAAGCTATAGAGGGGCAGAACCCATCTGTATTCCTGGAGTGACAGGGGGATCCCAACAGCTAACTGTATTGGAGGCTGAAGAGAGCCTAACTGGGAATGAGTAGCAAAAACATCCCATCGTGACCGGCCCAGAGGCTCCGTGTATCCTTGGCATAGAATACCTCAGGAGAGGGTATTTCAAGGACCCAAAAGGGTACCGGTGGGCTTTTGGTATAGCTGCCTTGGAGATGGAGGACATTAAATAGCTGTCCACCTTGCCTGGTCTCTCAGAAGACCCTTCTGTTGTGGGGTTGCTGAGGGTCGAAGAACAACAGGTGCTGATCGCTACCACAACAGTGCACCAGAGGCAATATTGCACCAACCGAGACTCCCTGATTCCCATCCATAACCTGATTCATCAACTGGAGAGCCAAGGAGTGATCAGTAAGACTCATTCACCTTTTAACAGTCCTCTAGGGCGAGTGTGAAAGTCTAATGGAGAGTGGAGACTAACAGTAGACTAGAGTGGCCTGAATGAAGTCATGCCACCACTGAGAGCTGCTGTGCCGGACACGCTGGAACTTCAATAAGAACTGGAGTCAAAGGCAGCCAAGTGGTATGCTACAACTGATATTGCTAATACATTTTTCTCAATCCCTTTGGCAGCAGAGTGCAGGCCACAGTTTGCTTTCACTTGGAGGGGCATCCAATACACCTGGAATCGATTGCCCCAGGGGTGGAAACACAGCCCCACCATTTGCCATGGACTGATCCAGATGGCACCGGAACAGGGTGAAGCTCCGGAACATCTGCAATATTTTGATGACATCATCGTGTGGGGCAACACAGCAGAAGAGGTTTTTGAGAAAGGGAAGAAAATACTCCAAATCCTTCTGATAGCCAGTTTTGCTATAAAACAAAGTAAGGTCAAGGGACCTGCACAGGAGGGCCAGTTTTTAGGAATAAAATGGCAAGATGAACATCGTCAGATCCCAATGGATGTGATCAACAAAATAACAGCTGTGTCCCCACTAACTAGCAAAAAGGAAACACAAGCTTTCTTAGGCGTTGTGGGTTTTTGGAGAACACATATTCCAAATTACAGTCTGATCGTAAGCCCTCTCTATCAAGTGACCCTGAAGAAGAACAATTTCAAATGGGGCCCAGAGCAACAACAAGCCTTTGAACAAATTAAACAGGAGACAGTTCATGCAGTGGCCCTTGGGCCAGTCCAGGCAGGGCAAGATGTAAAAAATGTGCTCTATACCGCAGCCGGGGAGAATGACCTACCTGGAGTCTCTGGCAGAAAGCACCAGGGGAGACTTTGAGGTCGACCCCTAGGGTTTTGGAGTCGGGGATACGGAGGATCCAAGGCCCACCATATTCCAACTGAGAAAGAGATATTGGCAGCATATGAAGGGGTTTGAGCTGCTTTGGAAGTGGTTGGTACTGAAGCACAGCTCCTCCTGGCACCCTGACTGCCAGTGCTGGGCTGGATGTTCAAAGGGAGGATCCCCTCTACACATCATGCAACTGATGCTACACGGAGTAAGTGGCTCACGCTAATTACACAGGCTCGAATAGGAAACCCCAGTCTTCCAGGAATCTTGGAAGTGATCATGGACTGGCCAGAAGGCAAAGATTTCAGAATATTGACAGAGGAGGAGGTGAGACATGCTGAGGAGGCCCCACTGTACAATAAATTACCAGAAAATGAGAAGCAATATGCACTGTTCACTGATGGGTCCTGTTGTCTTGTGGGAAAGCATTGGAGGTGGAAGGCTGCTGTATGGAGTCCTATATGACAAGTCACAGAAACTGCTGAAGGAGAAGGTGAATTGAAACAGTTTGCAGAGGTGAAAGTCATCCAGCTGGCTTTAGACATAGCTGACCAAGAAAAGTGGCCAGTACTTTATCTCTATACTGATTCATGGATGATGGCAAATGCCCTGTGGGAGTGGTTGCAGCAATGGAAGCAGAACAACTGGCAGTGCAGAGGCAAACCCATCTGGGCTGCCCGGGTAGAGAACCTGGCTGTAAAAGTACATCACGTAGATGCTCGTGTACCCAAGGGTTAGGCCACTGAAGAACATTAAAACAACTGGCAGGTGCATCAGGCTGCTAAGATTGAAGTGCCTCAGGTAGATCTGTACTGTACACAAGGGTAAATTATTCATAGCTTGGTGGGCCCATGACACCTCAGGCCATCAAGGAAGAGATACAACATATAGATGGGCTTGTGATCAAGGGGTGGACTTGACCATGGACACTATTGCACGTTATCCATGAATGCGAAACATGCGCTGAAATCAAACAAGCCAAGTGGTTAAAGCCTCTCTGGTATGGAGGACCCTGGTTGAAATATAAATATGGGGAGGCCTGGCAGATTGCTTATATCACGCTCCCACAAACCTGCCGAGGCAAGTGCCATGTGCTCACCATGGTGGAATCAGCCACCGGATGGCTGGAAACATATCCTGTGCCCCATGCCACTTCCCAGAACACTATTCTGGGACTTGAAAAGCAAGTCCTATGGTGACATGGCACCCCAGAAAGAACTGAGTCAGATAACGGGACTCATTTCTGAAAGAACCTCATAGACACCTGGGCCAAAGAGCACGGCATTGAGTGGGTATATCACATCCCCTATCATGCACCAGCCTGTAGTGAGAATTCACTACTTCAGTAGCCTATGCCTAAGACTGAATAAGAACATGATCTACAGATTAGTGAGTTCACTTGATACAAATATCATCTGCAGAGTAATGACTGACAAGTACTATTAATGCCATAGGCTCTAGAAACACAGAGTGTGTTCTTAGTCCTTTCCTTTGCTATTCAGGGAGAAGATTCCACCCTGTCATATTAAACATCCTTTTATAGGCATGAAAAATTCTGCCTTGGTTCTTATAATCTTTATGCTTTAATTGAAATTAATACTGTTGACCGATTCTCTTTAAAAAATCATATGCAAAATTGGCTTACGAGTCAGCTTTAGAGATCTGAAAATTGCTTAATGTAGCATTTAGGCACAACTGACTTCAGAATAGTCCTGTAATTGCAGGGGAGGATAGAGTCAGTCACTTCCCTGTACCAGAAGTAATACTGTGCTTTTTTTATTTTCTACTAATGCATTAAAATTAGAAAAGGAGCTAACCTAACTGGTCGTTCCTCGGCAGTCCTGGGGGTGGGTCTACACTAATGTTTCAGCTGAGATCAGGAGTGCAGTTATGAAACAAATGTCCCCACTGTCCCACTTACTATGCTTTGTCTCAAATCACCCAGCAGACACGGAGCCGATGCACTGGATTCTTCTTGGGAAGAAACTAAACTGGAGGACACATTCCAGGAGGAGATCTAATGTGCTTTGACAGGCAGTCCATCCACAGGACCAGGCTGGCATTAGTCTGAAGTGATTTAATTTGATTCCATTTTCACTAGAATGCTTTTACTGACTTGAATGTTTCCTCTCTGGTGTCATGGTTACATGGTAAAATATGTTGCTTTAGTATCCTTTCGGCGTCCCTTTACCAAATGCCAATGTGTGAAAGCAATGCCCTTTGCCTACTGCCTTGTTTCCAATGGCATTCCACAATGATGAAAGCTTTAAAGTCCCTTGCCCAATTGGAAAAGTCAAATCTCAGAGTCACCATCTGATTTCACAACTTTCCTTCCACATAATCTTTCACTTCATGTGGAGAACAGTATCCTCAGCTTCCCAAATTGCAGTGTTGCAGTTAGCCTTTTCTGCCTGCCCTTTAGAGTGACTGAACACATCAAATGCTATGGAAGTTGGCACATAAAAAAGGTACTATCTCCTATATATTCTTTTCTACTGTCACCTTGTGCTGCTTTTATTAACTACTTTTTCTTTCACTTGGGGATTTTTAAAATCTTCCATTTTTATGTAGTACCAAACAATGTTCTCAAATCAAGCAGTCACCAGAGGACCTAAGATAAAGGTATTGCAAAGGCAGGGCGATGACATCTATACAGAGAGACTCTTGAATGGGATGCCAAATAGCAGGGGTCCTGCTTGCCACTGGTGCTCCTGGCTGCATAGGGAAGAGCATGGCTTCTGTGGTAGCTAGGAGGAAGACAAGGAGAAGAAAGGGGATTCTGCACCCTAGGGACGAAAATGTTCTGTTAGTTGTCTGACTTTGGCTTTGTAATACAGATAACTTCAATGCTTAGGTTTAAGTTCTTCAAAGCCAGATTAAATGATATTTCAAATGCTTCAAGTAGAGGGGAAATTAACTAACTTGCTGGGTAAATGCCTCTACTATCAGGGGAAAAAAGTCTCTAGTATCAAATACTTTTGGATCAGTCTGACAGAAATAGGCAGAGAACAAGCATTACCCAACAAGGCAGAAATGCTCTTGTGCAGTTATTTCATGAAAAACAACAATGCTACCAAACATTTCCCAGTAAGGCAAAACTGGAGGCGAGTCAGGATATTCGTAGTGTGCTGGCTCCTGCCTTTATGGCAATTAAATGCATCATTGAATGCTATTACAGAAAATTTACAAGAGGTGCGCTTTGTGCCATGTCTGCTAATGTTTGTTTGGGCTTATCAATGAGATAAACACCAGATCTTCACAAAATCCCTACCATAGTGTGCCTGATATCCTCTACAGTTCCTAATAGCACAACAATCAAATGGCTGAAAGAAGCTACTTATAGCCAGTTCATTTTTCATAACAGCAAACAGTGTATAGATAAAAGGTTTAAACCAGTAACGACCTATATCTATTTCCCCTTACCTCCAATTTAACTTTCCATTTTAAAGCTGCCACCTACCTCCATTTCTGAGTGACAGAGCCAAATGCAACCTCCCATTGCAATGTCCTTTTTTGATATTTACACTCTTTTCTCCTTATGTGTCTTTCTTTCAGCAGGCTGGTAAATAATTTTCCCTTGCCCTTCCTCCCAAACCCAGCAGATTCAATACTAAATTTTAGTATTCCCTTTGATTCTCATACCTGCAGTATCCAGTACTGGGCTCCGGGCAGGAACTGTTTTTTGTGTAATTACTTGGTTATCATTTTCAAAAGACATGTGATACTCACAAAGATAGTATACTATTCTAGGCAACATTTTATTTCCTGTGGGTCTCCTTGTTTTTTGCCTCCTCTGATTTAACGCAATACATTATTATATACATAATAACTTGGCCCTAAGAGGGATGGAGAAATCCTTTGATATTAACCTTAAAATGTTTTGAGCACATTTTAGTTCTGTATTCTTGCATTGTGAATGTATATCATTCATTAATTTAATTTGTAAAGGGATTACTTCAGAGTAATCTCATTAGAGATGATCATATTACCAGATAGCCTTACATAAGACAATCTCATTAACTGTGCCTCAGGATGTCACTTTAGATATCTATTTCGTACCCCAGATATAAATTCATTACATGCTTCAAATTGGCTTCAAATCTTAAACTGACAAGTGTTCTGTATGATGTGTGTTAAACACATGTGTCGTATCTTTGGGTTTGTAATTTGTAAATATAGAGGTTTCCAGCAAAATTCTGAAGAATTTAAATGCAAGTAGGAGTTTAAAGTACTGTGTAACCATACACTGTAATTATGCTCTATCTCACATAAGATGTGATTCATATCTTCACATGATTTTAGATGTTGTTGCTCAGACTTAGTTTTTCATCCACTTTTTATATTGCTGCAAGTATATAATATAGACTGAAACTAGTAAAAGGTGATTTCTGTTGATTTTGAGAGGATTTAAAATTAGTTGTTCTTGTTCCTGATTGTACAAAGATAAATTCAAACAAAAGAAGTGACCCTCAGTTTATTGTAGGAGGAACAGGTTTCTATCACAAAACATGTGGTGAGGAAGGAACTGTGTTATGTATAACTAGTGAGCAGTTTCAGAAATGTGACACTGCAAATCAAGAAACGATTTGTATGTAGTTATCGTTCAGTTTTCTGTACATTGGGCTTTTAAATGCAAGAAGCCAGTTCGCTATGCCTTCTGGAACAACGAAGGGTAATATTTGGATTCAAGCTAACGGAAAAAGAAGGTTGATACAGACATAGTGAAACATGAAGAATTCTTCCAAGTTCCTTGGCTGTGACTTTTCTTGAGACCTTAAAAATATTTCCCTCATCATTCAGTAAACCTGCCAGTGAACTATAGAGTTAAACGTTCTGCCAGTTTTTGGTGCCGACTGAATCTTTGGTGCTGATCTTCCTACTTCACTGAACAGGATGGAGAAGATTTCTCAAACAGCTGTTTCAGTTCCCTAAACTGGCAATCAAATACACTGGCTTCATTCCCTATTCAAACAGTTGTTCTTTCAACCCAAAAGGATGGTGCCTTTCCTCTTCCTCTGTCCCTCCTTTCCAGTACAATCTAATATACACATCAAGAATGTGCTATTTACTTTTGGCTAATCGCCACAAATTATCCATTTTTTAATTGTATAAAAAATTTCTATAAGAGCATACAATACACTATAATATGACAATTTTAGATGATCACAGATGATTTATGGTTTACAATTTTGTTCATGTTGTACTTATGACTTGTCTGAAAGATGTCCAAGACCCTGGGAAATATTATAAAGCAGTGTGAGCCTTGCTTCCCTAGAGGAGGAGAGTGCAGGTATGAGAAATTGCCTATCTACCACTACACTCTTTTGTAGGACTCTGAAGTGAGATCTATGATTTTAGGCTGTCGTCTTGAATGTCTACATGCAGGCAGTAGGAGAACCGTTCAAGTGACATCCAGTCAAGTGCCCACATTATAATGATAACATATAGCTCCGCTTTGTCTTTATCTCACATAAGACTGCCACTATCACAAGAATGGTTAAAAGTGCTTGAAAGCTGTTCTTGATGAAGAATGGCAGACTGAAGCACTACCCTAGCAAGACAGTGATTATAGTGGAAGACAGAGGAAAGAAAAATTGCAGAAATGGTCTAATACCCTGTTTGGAAAGCACAAAAAGCAGCTCATTAATTTAGTTTAAGGTTTACATAAGGCAAAGCAGCATTCCAAAGTAATGCTTTCTATCAGTTCTGGTTGGCTGGGAGACACTGCTGCATTCTGGAAGCTGGCTTTGTTTTATGTTTTTTCTTTGTTATTTTGTCAATTCTTGGCAGGGCCAAAGTAACGCAACATAGTAGAATTTGAAGCTAGGATGCTGGAGTTTATCCAGCCATCCTGGAGGAGTGCGAGGACAGGGCAACAGAAACTATCATTGTAGAATATTTTAGTCGATGCTGGTACTTGAAATTTGTAACACGTAGTCCCTAAAACCCACTTTCTTAATTTATTTTATGGTATGGTATTATGGATAAGAATTTTACTAAAGAATGACTCAATGGTAAGACTTTCCTTTCCTACCAAGATATTTCAGACAACTGCTGATGTTTGCTCCAGCAGCATCACACTGGGAAAGACATAGGTCTCAGAGAGGTGACTCTCAAACCATATATACTTGTTTAGCTCCTAACAACATCCTAAATCTACACTGAATACTCAATGCTCACAAAAAATCAGTGGTAATTTAAGAAATGAGTGTGATATAGTACGAAGCTGCTTAGCATGTTAGTTGTATTCACCACTAACTTTAGACTCGATGTGGATTTACAGTGCAGTCTTATAACCTTAATGCAAGAATGGCAACAGAAAGATCAATACTGGGAGAAAAGACTGTAATATATTACTGAGCTATAGAGAGAGCTGAGTGAAAGAAGATGACCTAAAAGCAGGAATAATCAAACACAGGTGACTGATGGCAGATGAACTCCACAAAAGCAGTATCACTGAAATTAACACCTGTGTTCATGGGAGGAGCAGTGTGGGACAAACATTTAAAATTGTAAAAAATTTCTCTATTTTCTTTGAATTAACTGATTTCAAATTGTAAGATGTTATCTGTAAAATGCTAAAAATGTATGATAAACATTTCTTTAAGCCAATGACCTCTGTGAAACTCTACATCTGACTGGATTGCGAAGTGGAGGCAAAGCAACACTTGCAGTCCCCACTTACACATAGAAATGCTCCTAATCTGCTTTCAAATGTGGGCATACATTTCCCCAATAACTGTGAGAAATATATGAGAAAGATCCAGTGTCAAGTTGGATGGTACAGGAAATGTAAACTACATTACTTTAGAGAAATAATTATGGTAAATGGAGATTTATATAAAATTCTTGAAATAAGGTTTACAAGAGAAATACAGTTAGGCTTTAATTATGATACTGTTAATGATGAGTGTTACATCAAAAAGAATTAGGGTCAGGAAGCTAGACTTCTTACTGAGCTATGTTGGGGGTAGTGACTTTTCGCCCTTTTGAGATGACGGTTAACTCTGGAAGAAATACCATCAAAACAGGACATCCAAGGAACAAATGGCATGGTTTTGTTACTCTATTTTTGGTCAATCCAGTAGAACTGTTCCTTCTAGTACAGTAATGCCCTATCTGTTGAGTAAAATGTATTAACACTGGCCTTTCATATCCTGATATAGCTTTTCATTTTTTTACCTAAAAGAACTGAAATCAGGACTCAGTCCTGTCATTCACCCTCACTAACTGAGAATAGCATTGTTAAAACAATCTTACACATTTGGAAAATGCCAGAAATTACACTGTTTTACTGGACTGTTACTTATAGAAATTGAATTTTCTAGTTCACTAAACTAAAAATATGTCTAAATGAACACATACATTTATTCAGTAATGTTTTGGGACTGGCTAGTGTTATTGTAAAAGCTTGGTGAAACTGTTTGCTTAAGGGTTCTGATGAGATAGTCTTTTGCTACACTTCCTATTTTTTAGCACAGAGTTGTGCAGTAATTACAGTACATCAACATCTGAAGAATGGTCTGGGAGCAATTGCAGATTTCCCTGTGGACTTGATAAAAAATTGAGACTCACTATCCAAAAAACTATACTACCTTTCTTTACATCTGCAGAATTTTCCTATCTATCCAAAATGTCAAAAGGAAATACCTTTGAATTTGTTTCTACTGCTTTTAATAATTTAAATCTCAGAAATATTTTTATAAATAAAACAAAAACTGTAGCAGAGTACTGAAACTTTAATGTTATCGTACAGTGGGCTCAGTCTAACATACTCTGTTTACACCACTCTGCAGAAATTTTTATCTTACTGTGTTTCTTTTTGGGCAATAGGGCAAACAAGGCAAAGAGAGAGTTTCTTCAGAAGCTAGTCTCCTGCCCAGTCTTAAACTTCTTCCAAGGTTTTCTCCAGTTCACTTACATTTATTGTCAGGAGACTCTATGGCTTTGTTTTCTTCATCAGCTTTCAATGTGCTATAAGGACTGGAATCCTATATATTTCTAGTTTTGCTACGTGGTCAAACCTAGTAAGTGCTTTTTTCCATAGTAACTAACAGTCTAACATCTGTCCTCATATTTCCAGAAGTATAACCTTGTCACTTATTTAGCATTTAATTTCCTTTGTAGACACTACAAATCAAAAGCCATCTTTCTGCTTTATACCTTTATACCTTTCTGCTTTATACCTTCCATAAAAGATGGAAAGCAATACCATCTTTTTGTTCTCATGCATGTTTGTAGTTGTCTGGATTGGTGAATTGTTGTTGTCTGAAATAGCATGGCCTGCTTTATTTATTTATTCATTCTCCCACTTTCAATTCTGCATTCTTATTTTCTATCACTAAACTTCAAAATTATTCAACACTATGTGTTCCTGATCAATTGAAATATTGTTTTTTTATCTTTTTAATTCAGTTATTTTCTGATCAACTGAATTAGAGAAAAGGAATACATTTCCAGCACTGAAAATGGTGCATTAAATACACAGACAGGTATGTGCATTTTTTGCCCATGCCATCAATTTCTGAATTATATGTATTCCCACATATGCAGACACACTGGTGGTTAACAAAGTAAAATGAATATTAGCAATACATTCTCAATTACATTTTCTTCTGAAGAGGTTGAGTTGTTTAATTTCTGTACTGACAAAGGTTATGTGGGGGAATCAAAATGATTTTTAAAATAATAATTTAAGTTATGCTAAGGTATAAGCAATAGGAATATCAGTCTGGTGGTTAATGTAAAACTTACAGAAAATTTTCATTTCCCTTATTCTAGTATTTCTCAGATAGAAATTGACTTTTTCAGAGACTGCTTGGGTTTCTGTTTACATTTGCAGTTGATAATATATAATTATTTCATATATATTACTTGGCACCATATTAAGCACAGATAAATTGTTTTATTGATTTAACTATTTATTTCTTTAAATCTGCAAACTTTGTTTACATGTAAATGTTCTAAAATCCAAAGTTCACCTCAGAGAGAAATACATACAAAAGGGGGAAAATACTGTTTGTAAATAACTAAAAGTTTCCTAGTCCCATGACTTCTATGTTTTCTTCTACATAGTTTTCATTATCTTACTCTAATACTTCCCCAAACAGTGATTAAAATAGTATTCTGGGATATTTTTTTTTTTAGAGTAGTGGAATAAAAATTACATCTTTTAGCAGTGGATCAATCTAGAAGAATCATTAAATAGGATAACTTACCTAGATAAATTTACACAGTGTATTATTATTATGACGCTTTTCTCTGTAAATTTTGAAGGGAGCAATTTGAAAGAAGTTAACTATAATGTGCCTTGCAAATATTACATTTGAGTTATGCTTCAATATAGTTATATGGGACCGAGAGAATGAATTGTTCTTTTGAAGTATATTTTGAAGAAAATTCAGAATGTTTTAAAATGATTCATTGTGATGAGGTGAGAAACTAGTGCCATCTCTCTCTTCTGTAACAATCACTATAATGTATAAGGCTTCTGTTTCTGTGTTCTACTATAATTACTATTACTTAGGTGACAACACATTTTTAACTCACATTCCTATATTATGATTTTAAGTGTTTTAATATTTCTTCACTTCAAAGGAAATGGAAGGTAGCTTATAACATAGCTGTGTTCTTCTTTTGATTTCTGCTAACAGCCTGCCCATTTCCACCCCCCATTGAAAATTGGAAGGTTTGTTTAAAGCCTCTCAATCACTCACAGAATAAACTTTTTTTTCCCCTTTGGGATACTTGATAAACACAGTCTGCAGATATTTCAAAAAATGAGTACTTCACTGGAGTTATAGTACAAGTGTTATTACTGAACTGTTTGATTGACAAGAATCATAGATTAATTCTTTTAGTGACAGCAATACTGTAGATACAAGCCACTGAAGGCCCTTACATGTAAATATGATTTTCTTATAGTTCTGTGCAGTAGTTAGGACTGACTGTAGTCTTTTATGTACATTATGTTTATGAATCCACAAATACTTGAGTACTCCAAATTTTCCTAAATGATACAAACATGAACAAAAACATCACCCTGAAACCCATTCACACTCACAAGAGACTTTTTAATTAACAGTCACATCTGTGCAAGAATACTATATTTTGCAAAGTTAGCAGCAACCTAAACCATATTATTAAATTTTGAAAAAGAGTGCAAATCTCAGTAGACCTGTTTAACAATTCAAGAACTAATGTGGAATGATACCTCTGGCCTCCTGAGTCTAGTTTGGAAATAGCTAAATTTTCCATAATGATGTCATTAAATATTTAATAGCATAATATTTTGAACACCTTTCCAACATAAATGACATTAAAATTTAACCTGTTTAAACTGTTAAAGGTTATCTGAGAAAATTCCATTAGAATACACTTTCAAAGCCAATTAAAGATGCCTTGATATTAAAAGATGGCTTTTGTGAAGAAATTGAATTAACGTAAACAATAAAAAATGAAGATTAAAGTGAACAGTTAGATTCTTTCTGAAGTATTTCATAAGGTTATGGAGCAAAATTCTGAAAAATATTTTATTTTGCAACATGGTACTATTGATCCTATGTAAACCTGATCAGAGTCTAGCTGCAATCCTAGTTCAATCACTCTAATAAATCATAGTAAAAGTTGTAAATATTCATCAAGTTATGAAGAAATACTGCCGTTGTAAGATAAAGTGAAAATTCATTATGTGGAAAAAAGGTCTAAAATATTACAATAAAATAAAGCTTTAAATATAAAGGAAAATACTTTTTCTTATGTTCTGACCATAAATTATCCCCCTGTTTCTACTTGCTACCAACAGATATTCCAAAGGGACTCTGTGACTACAGCTTTGATTTTGTCTGCATTTTTTTTTTATACCAACTTTTTTTGCTACTCCTTCAAGGTCCTGTAGGCAATAGGCTATGAGAATGCACATGAGATCTTATTGGAGTACTAATTCCTTGACTGTTAGCAGAATGGGCAAAAAGCAGCTCATGGACCTAGTGTCTGCCTTCACTGGGTTGACATCTGATTATGATCACCAGCATCTCCATATAATGGTATAGTATTTCACAGAATGGACAAAAAACAATTAGAAGTCACATATCAGCAGTGAGGAAGAAACATAACCATTCAATTGCAAGAAGCTGATGACAGCATTTCTACTCAGCAGAGGCAACATTTTTCAGGACTTTAAAGACCTGCATCAGTTTGCAAATGCAACCTTTGTGCTAAGTTCAAACACTTTATGTTTCATTTTAAGTAAAAAGTGGAAATCTTCTGGCAGAACTCCTTCTCTTTTAGAGTTTTGCTCATGGAGGAGAAATAGAAATGCTGGAGACTCGATTATGTTTTGTTTATTATTCGAAATGTGGTAGTATGTATTACCAGCTTGACTTTTAAGCTGATAGTGGTCAATTAAGGCAACAACAAAAGCAAACCTTTGTGAGATTTCTGTTCAATAAGATTTGCAGTCTATGGCTCTCATTCTCCAAACATTTCTGTGTAAATTCAATCTAAATAGTTGTATTGACTTTAATGGGGTTGTTCATGCATACAATTGGCAGAACTAGGTTTTATTATTAAATCTGTAATGTAGCCCAGGATTCATGATGTTAGGTGTTATATAATATGGAGAATCTTATAGTCATTCCTCTGAGAGCAAAACACTGTATACTACATTCATTTTTGTTTTAAAGGTAAAAAAAAATAGTGTGAAAGGAATCACAGACCATGTATCACACTCACTGTGGTACCAAGTGACTCCCTTTTTGAAGTTCAGATAAAATAATTCCATTGAATTGGAAAATCAGTCGCAACTTTGAATTGTCTACTGTTGTCTTTAACTTAACAGGATAGGAGCAAGGGGAGGAAAAAGTTGTGAGACTTCCTTTACTAAAAAACATACAGTACAGTTTAAAGCTATTCACTATGGCTCCTTGTATGAAAATGAGTGGTTACTAGTTTAGAACGGATGTCAGAGACTATGATAAAGGACATAGCTGTTGGGCTAGTATTAACACTGGGTTTACAATTGCTTAGTAGGTGGAGACATGAAAAAACACTGAAGGAATGTGTTCATGTATGTGGCTGTTTAAGGTCATCTTCACTGAGAATATCCAGCCTCTCAACAGTTTTGCTTTTAACTAAAACAATATTTTGTTTTCCTTTCATATAGTTTAATTTGATGAAATGATAAATATTCCTACAATTCCTTGGATGTTTTGAACATGTAACACATTTAAGAATTGAGCAGTGGCAGAAAATGTTGTAGAATTTATAAGGTGCATGAGAAATTTGAGTGATTTCAAATGGTAAAATGGTAAGACCTTGCCTCCCATTGATACAATATCTTCCTATGAGCTCTTTCCTTTTATCCTTAGTTTTCTTTTTGCTAAAGATGTGTGTCCTTTCCTGTGGAAAGGATTCCCTTTCCATAGGGAAACAATAGTTCCCTATGGATAATTTTCTCTGTTTTGCACTTTACTTATTAAATAGAATATGAAAAGAAGTAGAAGCATTATAACAGATTTTGATTACGAACAGCCTCTAGATTTTTAGAAGAGGGTCACTTCCACACCAAATCAGCTTTTATGTCCATCTCCACTATCATAAAGCTTCTTTATTTGTCAATTATTTATTTTCTGATTGACAATCACCTTTCTGCAGTGCTTCTCTCCTTGAACAATCTTCCCATTTCTTAATGGGTAGTTTCTCTTCTGTACCCTTTTCTCTCCATGATACTTTATCTCATTCGCTTCAGACTTTCCAGGAATAAATATATTTAAGACAAAACTTGAGGGATGATAGAGCAGTTTTAGTAGACTCCAGAGCAAGCAGTACAGTCAAAATTCAGGTTTTTAATTGGATTCCAACTTGCAGCAATAATAAGAATCTAGTCTATTCTCCCTGAAGTACTATTTTAATCATAATTGAAGTAATCATGTATTCTGCTATGGCCTGATTCTTCAAAAGTTATTGATTGTGGTAAGCACTACTCATGACAGTCTCTGCCAAATTTGGTGTTTAGCATGAGAGCTTGCCTCTAGCTGTAATTCCTTCCATTCCTCTGTCTCTTCTTCCTGTTTTTCTTACAGAAATATTTTAATCTGCATGCACAACCACCATCTTCACATCTACCTTTTTACATGTATTTCTTATAAGTAATTTTCCATTATTCAATCTGGTCTAATATTTTATTTTATTTTATTTTTTTAATATAAACAGCTTTTATTGTCCCAAGTTAACATTTACCTCAAACTGAATTCTAAGACAGTAAAAAATTGAAGTCTTCTTTCATTAAGTAAACTCCTTTGTATTTATAACCTGTGGTATTAACAATGTACTCGATAACATGTCATATTTTAGTCCACAAGAAACATAATGAGTTTCACACAGGGGATCACCATGGGCATCGCCTAAGGGAAACTTGATTATCTGAACAAGACAGAAGACCTATTGATTTAATGTTCAGGACTCCAACAATTTCTTTATAGCATGATATTGAAACATTGTGTGAAGCTCAACATTAAACTGAACACTAATCTTAGAATTAACCAGCAGGCACAGGAAAAAAAATGCAGGATCTTAATTACCTCATCAGTTAGGTAAGTACAGTGCTTATTCACTTCAGCAGAAGTCATATATGTAGAAACAGACAGATGACATAGGGTTTTAATTTCGATTTTTCATTGTGTGACTATCTTTAACGTTGAACTAAGCCTTTGCAAAAAAAGCTTTGACTTAGTACTGATAAGTAGGAGAAAATATTAGTGATGTTTTGCAATGATTTGACAACTTTGCAAAGAACTAAAATATTTTAAAGCACAGTTTAGCTTTGGTTATATTTTATTACTTGCAATGTTTAAAGCAGGACAGATTCCTTCATTTTCTAGAGAGTAGCAGAAGGTGTATGTTCGTATACATAAGTCTCCCACTCTCAGAATTACTCAATAGAATTATCCATTATTACTCCCTCCCGTGTCCCATCCCGTCCCCACATGTATTCTTATAGCTACTATTGTACAGCTGTAAAACAGACATGGGACTAACCAAATCCCAAATGACAATGTTCAGGAGCCTTTGCAAATGGTGGTGGAAGATGTCTATACCTTCTTTCTCTTCTGTTTCTTTTCAGTCCTGAGGTTAGAATGATGAAAATAAGGAGAATCGGGGTGGCAGCTTTAATAACTATTATATGTAGGTAACTTTACTATGCTACATTGTGGGGTCACTAGAACAAGACTGTACTTAATTTGGCTGTTGAATATCAGTTCATTGACAGATTGTACCTACATTCGTTTTGCTCTTTGTTCCTGCATCTTGGAGAAGATGAATACTCAGATGTAAATAAAGATACTGATTTCTTTCAGCCAACTCAGCCTCAATGATTTGCTCTTTATGAATGGAACTCTACACATGCACAAATGTTTTCTCAAATCATTGATTAACACATGCTGGTTTTAGTAACTGCTTCTTCACACTGCAACTTGTTAATTCATAAATTGGTTCATTGAGTCTAGTACAACGGAACCACACTGATCATATCATCTCTTGAAAGAACAGAACGATACACACCATCAATCTCAAGACTTCTTCCTCTCCTCTTGTGTTGGAATTCAATGCCCACCAAGCTTCCGTATAAAAATGATTCAGACCTTTTTCATAGATCTAGGCACTATCGTTAGCATCACAGACAGTAAATTACACAGTGTGCTATCAGATTGACTAATGGATGTTCTGCTAAACCATCTGGCATGCTTCTATTAAAAAGGAGCTGCTTTTTTTCAGATGGAAAAGCCTTTCTGAAAAGTCTATCCATCATAGCTGAGCTCACTGCATCTTGAGTTCCTAACTATTGTATACTTATTCTTTTCCTATTTTTTTATATTTATTACTGTTCCTAGACCCAGTAACTCTGTATATCTTTTGAACACACTTCTTTGTATATGCTCCTAGAGACTGAAATTTTTGAGTAAAGGAGAGGGCATTAAGGAATAAAAGTAACTTTTAAAATGTTTTTTATTCTCCTTTAAGGAATTTTTAATGTAGGTATACAATTCATGTGGACAGTTATCACAGAACATGACTTAGTGTACTTGTTTCCTTTTCCTCTGCCAGTGATCAGCTTGCTCAGTCAGTGTGGCTTTAAAATCCAAGCACTGTGATGTGCTGAGATATCAACCATGAGGACACTATTTTGTGCAAACTTGTGTTTATTTTTAAAATATTTTAGCATTCGCTAATTTTACCAGCGAATATCAGCTTAATATATTTTCCTACTTTTATTCTTATTTAAAAGTAATAAGACCTCATTTTTCTAACTGTCTATGTAATAGTAGGGAACCTCCAGTATTGTATATCTGAAAATCTCTACACTGTAAATATAAAATATATCTATCTTCTTGCATTTCGTAAAAGCTTAGACTGACAATTCAGTAGCTGTTTGAAAAGTAAAATTATTTCAGGTCAGAAGACAACCCAAGACGAAGGAAGAAGGAGACAAAGAGAATTTGTTTCTTCTAAACTATGACTCCAAGCATGGGCTTTAAGTAAAATCTTCTAACCCTGAGACACACACAGATGTTGGTTCTTTGATTGCTTTGAAGATAGATGGACAAAAATCTAAAAGATGAAACAATCTAACTAAGATTTTAGAAGTCAAGAGAGCACAAGACACATTGCATCTACCATGACAGAACTGTCTAAAGCTTGGACTTTCATTTACTAAATTAGTATTTGTTAATGAATACAACACCTTGGCTATGCCATACACTGTAAATGTGCTATTTGTAAGATATTATAAAATAGCATCTTTCTTAGCCTAGATGACATCTGTGAGAGCAGCAGAAGACAGTCTGTCGATGTATTTTGGAATTCATTCATACAAGCACACATCTTTGTGCTTCCTGACTTCCCAACTGTAATTGTGACTAAAAGTGCTATGAAATTATGTTCAGATAATCATTAAAACAGTTCTCTCAGCCAGCAGTTCCTATGTTATCTTCATATTTGAATAGTGGTACCATTTAGGATTTCCTGTTAAAGATTACTTTAGGAACAGACATTACTGGAAAAGGTTAGCAATGACATTTCACCTCTGTATGTGAGCTGTGTGTTAGCTGCCATGACAATGCAGCTACATATGCACAAGATATCTTCAAAACCCAGTTTTATATTGCCTCGATCTACCAAACTCCTATGGTTTTATGCCCATTCAAGAAAGCCTGTCAAGAGTTTGTCAAGATGAGATACACAGTACGTTTCCTCAGTAGCAAGTTTATTGGAGAGGTGCCTCCAAAAATGAGCATTAGTGCCTTAGGAATCTGTGTAAAACTTTGCTATGGTCTAAAATACGGAATTCTAAACACACAGAAGAATTCTTCACAGTAAGTTTTGTATTTTGTGTTAAGTATGTTCTACTGGCTGAAAAACTTTGTGTACTGCTATGCCACCACACTGTTACAAATAATAACGCATGAAATTACCAGTGATTGTACACAGTGGGTGACAGTACAGATTGAACATTTACCACAGAATAGAGAAATACTTGTTTTTTTTTCATTTTGACTATATAAAATGTAGCTAAGACTGCTGTAAGAAGGCAACACAAAGATGAATAGCCATTTCTAAGAACAATACATACTGTGTCCTCCTTGTGTTATAATGCAGAATTGCTATAGCACTATTTTTCTAGTGGAACAGCTATTTTCATGTAGATTCTTGCACTAGGCAACCAACATTCATTATTTTGGCAATGCCAAAACCACCAAGTTCCAAAAGCTTTTTGAAGCACCTCCTCTGTGCCATAGCATTCAGTACTTCTGTCTCTACTTGTGCTACTTAAACATTCTCTGAATTGTGTTAAGGCAAAGTTTGTTAACAAAATAAAAATATAACTCACATTTCCTAATATATATCTTCTAAGCAATGTATAATTTCATGTGTTGAGCTGCAAAATGGGGGAAAAATACTGTTTTAGCATAGATGAAAAAGTTTTTACTTTCCATTAGTGCAACACAATACTGTATTTCCTTAGTTGCAGAATACATGGGTCTTAAAATAGATCAGATTTTGGATTTGGCAATTTCACTGTATCCCTGTGTTGTTGCGATAGTTGCTACCAGTTTGATTTTTTTTTTTCTTATGGGAACATAGAAAATGAAAAGTAGGAAGAGTGATTGGGTCAAATGGAAAGAGGGAGAAATGCGAGCTGTGAGCAGTTACATATGCTTGGAAAGAAAAGGTTCAAAATACTGAAAGGTGTGAGTATGTCACAGTACAGAGCTGGAAGCCCAAAGTTTATGCAGCATCCTTGCTGAGAGAAGAATGCAGCAGAGAGACAGGCCTCAGTTATGAGGGAAAGAAAAGTGCCTAAGAACGAGGGAGGATTCTGGGGAGTTTTCTGAAACTCAGAAAGTCAACAAATTAACCAAAACCAGGCCTTGAAAAAAAGGACCTCCCTGGAAGGATACAAGTTTAAACTCTTTTTTGCCTATTCTGTCTTTCCAAATTCTTTCCAATTAACTTTTGAAATGTATGTAATATTCTAAGTTTGCGTATCATCTGATTTCTTCAGGTGTAATATCCTCTTAGGGTTTTTTTAAAAATGTTTTTTCTCTACAGAGAAAAGTTCTCCGAGCTCTGGCCATCCCAAGGGACTTCTAGCCTTTCATTACAGTAAAGGACTGATATCTATGTTGATGTTTATGATGTTGTATCTTGTCTCATTTGCAGATCAGTAATGAGCAGCAGGCATGTTTCCTGTGTTTGCTTGAAGTATGGTTGCCATTTATGTTTATTTAAAATTAAAACTTACTAAAGGGAAAGTTTTCATGCTAAGAGCTGACTGTTGCCTTAATAGTTATGAAATGATATTGTAGTTTTAGCAGATTGTCGTGGTTTAGCCCCAGCCGGCAGCCAAGCACCACGCAGCCACTTGCTCACGCCCCCCCGGTGGGATGGGGGAGAGAATCGGAAGAGCAAAAGTAAGAAAACTCGTGGGTTGAGATAAGAACAGTTTAATAATTGGAACAAAATAATAGTAATAATAATAATGAATTGTAATGAGAAGGAAAACAACAAGAGAGAGAGAGGAACCAAACCCAAGGGGCGGGGCGGGGGGGAATTGATACAACCGCTCACCACCTGCCGACCGATGCCCAGCCAGTCCCCGAGCAGCGATCGCTACCCCCCGGCCAACTCCCCCAGTTTCTATACTGGGCATGACATCATATGGTGTGGAATAGCCCTTTGGCCAGTTTGGGTCAGCTGTCCTGGCGGTGCCCCCTCCCATTTCTTGTACACCTGGCAGAGCATGGGAAGCTGAAAAGTCTTTGACCAGTGTAAACACCGCTTAGCAACAGCCAAAACATCAGCGTGTTATCAATATTATTCTCATACTAAAATCCAAAACACAGCACTATACGAGCTCCTAGGAAGAAAATTAACTCTATCTCAGCCGAAACCAGGACACAGATTAACAGCTTAATAATATTTGAAGAACTCTCAAGAAATATCTTCACATAGTTGAAAGGCACTGTAGTAATTGCAATAATAGCTAAACCAAGAAGAAAAGGTCAAAACTGCTTCTTGGATAAGTTAGGATTAATGATCCTGGAGGGTGGTGTTTGCATTTGAATGAATCACCAGAAACCATTAAACAAAGGAATAACTATATTAAAAGAACAAAACCAGCAATGGCTTCCCTGCTATGGTTTTCAGCCTAAAATTATCTCCTTTAAATAGAACCTGACATAGAGGACATTTTGAACGTACACCAAACCTAAACCTTATCTTCTGCGTTTGGCAAGCATGTACAGTTTGTCAACAAGGTACAAAAAAAAGAAAGAAAAATAAATATTTTCAAATTAAATCTTGGTGTAAGCAGATCAAGGGTAGTTTTCTTTTTTTTTTTTTTTTGTGGTTAGGTCTGGCTAACTATTTTCTATTTTGTATTTTGTAAATTTACATTTTTTACTGCTTTTTCCTTACTGGCCTTTGTATGCAAAATTTTTCAGGGTAAATGGTTAAAAGAGAACTTCATGGCTTTGGTGTGGCATTCTTAAAGTTCAATGTAGGAACACTTTCCAAACAATATACCTATATGTTATTCTGGGGGAATGTAAAAGGCAACAAGATAACACTCATCTTAGAGCACGGGCAAACGTGAGGCCATATTCATAAGACGAGGTATGTGAGAAAGTACCTTTTTGCCAGGAAAGCTTCCTAATAGAAAATAAAATGCAAAGAGCATAAATGCTAAAGGACTCTGCAAAAAGAAGTTGTTGGTCCATTTTAGGCTTTGAAAATAATCCAGTTGCAATTATAAGAGTAAGAGCTAAATTAGGCAGCATCAGTTTATCTCTAATACACTTCTCAGTTCTTTTTCCCTGTTTTAACCTCTATTCATGAAATGTGTCTTTCTTTTTACATATCTGTGGCTTTGCATGTATATGCATATAGTCAAGAACATTAATGTGTGTTATTTCTAACAAACAGGCAAAACGTATATTTCGCAAGTACATAGTAGTATGGCAACCCTCTTGCAGGATTTTCTCCTCCTAGAAATGAATTCCCTAGTTGCAATAGGTTCTGGAAAGATGATAGAACAAACAATACAGTAGTTCATGATCTTTATTTTCTTCTCCCAAAAGTACATTTTTAACTCACATTCTGTTTCTCTTGAAATACCCTACTACTTTAACAAAACATAAAATGCACAGTAACCTTTGGAAAAAAGTGACCATAGTCACTGTGATTTGAAAGTACAGCACTTAAATCATTACTAGATCAAAGACTTGATCTCTTCCTGCCTCTAATTTCATCCTGGCACTTTATAGTCAGAGGAAATTGAAACTCTACTGATACATTCATTTACCTATTGTAAGTAGATAAGAGGCCTAATAAAATTTAATATAATAGCATTATCTTTAAAATATTTTTAGTTTAAATAAATACAGTGTCCCACTCAAGTCAGAAGAACTAGAAAAACAAGTCGAAATACTTGCAAGGAAATGAAGAACCAGATTTTGCAAAAAAGGAAGTCACTTGAGATTAGCATCTAGCAACATTTTTAAATTATCCACCTTTCTCTGTGAAGTTCAGCACTGCATCAGCTGACTCTCAGGCATCTATTTCCTTAAAAGGAGTCTCTACATCCAGGTTAGGTTTCCAGGTGTCCTGGATCGTTCATGCAGAGAGCTGTGAGTCCTCAGAATGCAATTCTTATTCAGAGCCAGGGCATTAAATGTCTAAACTATCTTATCTGGAAACATGAACAGGTGTTAGGCAGAGCAGGCTTTCAATTTCATTATCCTGTGGCTGACTTTATTGCCTTGCAAGACCTTGTAAGGAGTTGTTAGATTAGCTCAGAATTCATACAGCTTCTTGGGGCTTGATGTAAATCTGTTCCTTCCACAGGAAAGCGGAAAGTCACTGTTTTCTTTCAAAGATTTTGAGGGATGGTAGTGCAACTTACCTTTTTGCAGAACAAGCTGGTGTTAGACCGTTCTCACAGGCACTTCAGTGCCCTTCTCTGTGTTACGATGTTAAAAAAACAGTCTGTCATTTCCTAGGAGAGTACCTAATGATTAGGCTTCAGGCGATTTTCCTCTCAAAGCTGTGCCACTGTGCAGAAATAATTTAAGACTCATCAGACCATAACTTTCTAGCTCAGTGAGTAGGGCACTTACCTGAGAGAAGGATAGACTTGGATTTGGATTTCTCCCCCAAGCTAGTTTGTGCGATTTTTCATCAAAGAAACATTCGATAAAAGACTGAAATGCACTAGTTCGAAGGATCAAAAGCTGAGACTCTTACAATGAGGCCAAGAGCCCCCCTGCTAGACTCAGGCAGGTTAGCTAGGGTCCCCGCTGCTGAGCAGCTGAAGGCATTGCAGCTGGGGAGAAGGCAGCTGTTAGTCTGTACTGTCTGAAGCCGAGGAAAACAGTGAATCTAGGTTGTCTTCTATGCGGTCAAATTCTCTAACCAGAATTTTGTGCCGAGAAAAGAAGATGGCACCCACATAATTCCTCCTAGTTTGTTTTTTTTTCAATACAAGTATCTTTAGCCACATATTTTGTCCAGAGTTCAGTGCTTTTAGGATGTTGTAGTTGTTTTCAGACCAGGCTAACTGCTCGAACTTTCAGAAGGAAAGAAAGAAGACTGCCTGCTTTGGAAATCACAGTTCTCCAAACACTGTGCTTTTACGACAGGAAAGGGATCACTATATACTGTCCTTGAGAAGCATTACTAGATAAAGCTTGAAATTACAGATCTTGTGGAAGTTTAGACCATAAAGTTTTCCTCTTTAAGTACTCTTAACATACATAACTCCTTTCTGTGCATATTGGGCTACATACCTAATTCCCTTTGACTTCAGCAGTAATCAAGGGCACTGAAGAGAGCAAAAATTTGTCCGAAATACACACGTATTCCTTGTAACTCAATGAAGACAGTGTAACTATTTCTTACTGTCAGTATGGTAATCAATAGGAGGGGTATGCTGAGATTCCTTTGGAAATGATTTTGTTATATATATCTAAATAAGCAATATGACTGCAATTAGGCATATTAGCTTTCACAATATTTGAATAATTCCATTTTCCACTTAGACTATTCAATAACTATAGCTGCACACAGCTCACATCTGCAGAATGCAATGGCTTCCTTCCAAGCTATGCCTGAGTTTCCCTGTAGGAC
The DNA here is from genome assembly GCF_034638445.1 of Ciconia boyciana. NCBI lineage: Eukaryota > Metazoa > Chordata > Aves > Ciconiiformes > Ciconiidae > Ciconia > Ciconia boyciana. Next base: position 39,455,319 of record NC_132938.1, read on the forward strand.
AGTAGATGAAGTGAACAAGCAATGCCTAGAGGCATTACCATGGAGTCAGGACATACTAAAGATGCATTCCAGAAGCAGTCAAGTAACCTTAGATACCATTATGTACAAAAACCTTATACTAAACCTTTTTTAGAAACCTTTATATAAACCTTATCATCAAACGTATGGTCTGACCCTTCTCAGAAAAATTGACAAGCTATTAGTTAGACACAACATTTATGAGAAAAATTGTACTTGTTGATCTAATATCTTTGTGCCTGGGAAATAAATAACTAAGGGAAAAAAATCTGGAAAGCAGAAAGTGTCTCATTCTTCATTAAATTAGAAATAATATGTCTTTCTCTGTGATGAAAAGAGATGGGTTTTATGCACAGCAGGATCCTAGCTATAAATAAAAAGAAGTGAAAAATTCTGAAACTGATGTAATGACAGTGGTTTATTACCATATTTATTTAGGTAAGTCCCACTTTTTTTTTCCTTAGTTGTAAGCACCAATAAGAAGCTGTTAGTATGCTTATCGTAATTAGTCCTTAATTTTGTATGCAACTTTATTTGCCCAAAGTTACCAGTGGTGTCAAAATTTTCGTTATTAAGATGAAGTTCATAAAACCAATCTTCTTCCATCTGGAGAGTTTTAAAAGCAACAGCCAAATGTAAGATGTGAAATCATGATTCAGGAAGTGGGGATCCTGTGTGAAGACTACAGTACACCCTACAAGAAGTGTTAAAATGTTGCTTAAAAAATGTATCATTAAATAAATAATTATAATTAAATAAAAGAATTAAATAAAATCCTTAAATGTACTTTAGGATTTTATGGTTTCTGCTACAAGTACAGAAAGTAAGGTAGCCCATGCTCTGGGGAGACCAAGAATTGCAGTTTGTCTCCAGACTGAAGGAGGTCAACAAGAGAGGATCTTTCTGCACTCCAGAAATCTGCCACTAAGATTATTTAAAGACAAAGCTTTGGATCAGGTACCTCTAGGCACAGTATGGCTCTAAAATATTAATTCATAGTAACAAACTTGCTATTCTGAATGTTTCTTTTTCTTTATGTATGGATAAGCTGTCTAAAGCTGGAATCTCCAAAATAAAGGCACCTGAAATCACACACACAAACTCTAAAGCATAGAGCTTTCTTAAGTACAGTAAATTGAAAAAAGTAGCAATATATTTGTAAAATTGTTTGGACTTCTAATTGTTGATGAAAGTGCTTATCTTCCCCATATCTGTCTAGCTATTAAAGACACACTTCAAGACATAAACAGCAAAGAGCATAAAGAACAGTAATTAGAACTATTAGGGATGTCTCAGTTTGCCTCTTCATTTTCAGGTCTACACAAAGCTCTCACTGTGGAGCATTGCTTGGGTGAAGAGCTAGGTAATACATAACTGAATTACAATGAGAAGAAAATGTTTCATGTTGCCTTAAAACAGCAACACCTCTTTTTCCTATGATATGCCATACCACGGAAGAGTCACCATATGGCTGGTTAACCTTCCATAATCTTTCATGAAATTGCATATCATGTTATAAGAAAAAATTATTATCTTATCTGATGTGAAATTGATCTACATTTTCAAAAAGTATTTTTTGAGATAGGAACATACCTTTTTTCTGGTCATCATTGATAAGCTCTTTTATTATAACTTCCTAGAAAAAATGTGCAATTAATGTGTTTAGTTGTGACAATTCTAGATTAAATAACAGGCACAAAAGCATTCAGACTAAAATAAATATTTTGTAATAATTTAAAGGAATATTATGTTGCTATATACTGTACGTAATCAAACATAGAAACAATCTTAACCTGTCAGCTTGAGACAACTAGTCTCCATTGAAGTAGTTGTCTTCAAACAATTGTCTCCAACAAAACATCTTTTATTTTCTCAGAAGAAAGCAATTTTCCTTTTTCTATTTTAAAAAGTCTATAAAGATGCATATAAATAAATATTAAAAAGCCTTATTTTTTCTCTCTTTTGAAAAGAAACAAGTAATTTTTTAATAAGAATGAAAAAAATGTTCATCTTAATACAATTTTACTACCAGACAAAACAAACAAACGAAAACCCCAACCAGGACATATGATAAAGTCAATAAACACTTTTTTTTTAAAGTGTCATTCTCATTAATTAAAGGAAAAGCTTTGGGGATTTTTTTTTTCATTTGATTGGGGTTTTTTATCCTGTGGAAAGCAGGGTGTAAACAATCAAAGTAGGGAAAAGTTATGTCAAAGTTTCTTAGTCTGTTCTTTTTAACAAAACTTGAAAAGCATTAAAAAGTTGTGGATATGTGTTTTTCCATATATAATTTAGTTTCCCACCCACCCCAAAATTATTTTGATAATAAGTAAAAATGAAAAAAAAAAGGAAAAAACAGAAAAATGTGGCTATAAAATATTACCTGAGGACTCTTCAGCACAAAATGTAATGGAAAAGATTCCCACTACCTGGAAAATAAGAGAAAAAAAATAAAAATTAGAAAATACAAAAGTGACATTTTTATTACCTTTTTTGCTTTTTTGCACATCAGGTATCTTCAAGGCAGTCAAAAGACTTCTCTTTCTTTCTTGTTGCTTTTTTAGCAACAAATAAAAGTAGCTGTGGTATATTTAGCTATCAGCCATCTTGTAGGCTTCTGTGTTTTGTTTCAGCTTTTGTGTGTTTTCATTCAGTTTTGAAAAAAGTGTGCAGAGTGATTTCTTACTGAAAAATGAAAGAATCTGCAGAAGGCAAAAAAAAATCCATATTACCTGCAAAGTGTAAGTTAACTGGACTTTTTTGAAATAAGCACACCTTATTAGAAGATAAAAATTTTTAGAAGATGCATTAGGCTGAAACAAAATGCACACTGTATGTACATTTAGTCTCTGTATACACAGGAAAGCCTTATATAAATTAATCTTGTAACTTATTCTCATAAACCTGATTGAGCTGTAAATGACAACTATTGTCAGTATTAGACTTGGTTTGTTGACATGACTTAGGACCACCATACGCATTGTGTAGCGATACATTTAACTGGTAACCCTAGGTGGACAATAAACTCAGAATGTTATCATGTGCACATCAGCTATTAAACTGAAGGTTCAGTGGGATCTAAGAGATCCAAACATTTATTTAGGCATCTAGATTTAACATGAAGTCATTCTCAGAGAAGTAACCTGCCTGTTACCACTGCTTATCTTCCATTGTCTTAAAGAGATGATGGCAAATATTAAATGAAGGAAAAGAGAGAATTTTTAGAATGGCTTTAGCTATTTCTTTGGTATTTAGATCTCACCTTGTGGAGAAGTCATAACACTTCACGAATAAATCTATGATTTTGTAAAACTTACTATAATATCATTCTGACAGACTTTATTACTGTTGGCACTGAATCACATAGGAACAGTCTGGCCTTACCATTTCTTTGCTCCTGTCCTAACAGTTTGTTCCTGCTGCTTTTCGAGATATTGCACCACAAAATTCATGAAAGCTGTACTGCTACTCACATATCCTTTAAAGCTGTATCTACTGTTCAGACTGAAGTGACAGAGAGAGCTATGTACTTTGAATCTTAATGTAATAAATGTAATAAAGTCAGTTCTACTCATACAAGACATAACCATTGGTGTAAAAGGTCACTGTACACTCAAAGCTCCTCTTTGGTAGTGGAGTATGGATGAGTACTAATAAGAACCAGGATTGCTGTGTCTCACCACTGCTCTTATATTCTACCTGGGGGACATTATGTCAAGGAATTCAGCCAAGATAAGGTTCTGTGTGCATGCATTGTGTATGCAGTGGCAAAAAGTATAAATTCATCCAATTATACAATATTCAGAGAAGCAATAAAACAGCTAATGTTGAAAAGGAAAACACAATACTGTACATTGAACAATACTCTGTGGTAGTTCACTCTAGTGACCGTATTACCCATATAATTCCGCCAAAGTCAGTGAGCTACCTGCTGCATTAATCCTGGAAATGCAAGTTAAACTTTCTCCTGGGTCAATGTAACTTGCCTACTATCCTTTTTATGTTAGTTCTTGAATTTGATCTGTGAATGAACATTCCTATTCTGTAATGCTTTCCCCTTTTGCTGAATCTGTGGGTCAGTTTCAGCTTGTACCTTGCCTCACAGCACAGAGATCAGTCCACATTTCATGCTCCATAACAAAAGCAAAAACAAAAAACCCCAACCATTGCTTTACTGGTGAATGTAAATTTGATAATGAATATGGTGCACATTTTGCACTGAGGACATTGAGAACATGGTTATGATACTGGCTTGTTCTGTTCAAGTAGAGAGGAAGCCCACCATCCCTTGCATTTTCCTGCACCAGACTTATTTTTTTCCCTACAGAAAATGTGCAAGCTTACTTTCCTGTAGCATAGCATCCATTCATTGTCTCTCTGGATACAGAAATACACTTGGGTTTTTTTGGAAGGTTTGACAGATGGAAAGATGGCTGCCTTCACCAATTGGCACCTAGGAAGACAAGATAGTGATTCTCTTCCTGAACTCTATCAATATCTGGTGGCAGGGTCTTGTGCTTGTCATCTGACTCTGGGGGCTGGTTTCTATCTGCCAGTTGCTTAGATAGGGAAGAGAACCTTCTTCAGCCTAGGGAAACATCTCATTTTCTCTGTGTTTCCTTTCCTATATGACTGAGAATTAGAAAAACTGGCATCTAGGAAAAAGAAATATGTTTGAGTGTCTCTAGTATGCAGTTAGGAGTGGAACAGCCTGGAATTCAGATGCAGGTTGAAAGTGATCATCAAATTTTGGGGTGTGTATGGGCAATGTGAAATAATAGTAGTGATATGTTAATAAATAGGAGGTATCTTACAAGAATACATGACTGTGGCCTTCAGCCACAGAAATCCCAGCAGTTTTTGTAGGGTGGATGTGAGAGCTGCCTTTCCTGATGGTGACATTTTGCAGAGCCCAATTGAGAAATAATGGCCTGCCGAAGAAGTTACATTAACACTTTTTTTTAGTTGCCTGTACCAGCACTGTCATAGAGAAAGGATGTCAGACAAAAGGCTTTTAAAAAAATAATCCTAGTAGCATTAACATTTGCACAGGTGAAATGAGAAATGTATAAATAAACACTAGAAAAGCATTCTCAAGTACCAGCTCCTCTATTTGCAGGTCAAATGTGAACAATGTACACAAGTTTTTTAGAGTTCCATTTTCAAATGTTTTTTTCATTGAGTTATGTCTCTAAAAACACCTGCAGTTCACTATAGAACTGAGTATCATCAAGGTCACTTGCTCAGTTTAATTAATCTCTGTTAATATTCTCGTACTAACTTTTAATCACTCAATACTGTCCTCATAGATACTGAGATACTCCATACAAAGTTCATTCGATTTTGAAATTTTTGGCATATTTTAGTATATTGAGTGTTCCTGCGAATCAAATAATTTAATGTGGTCTGTAAGCTTAAAGTGAATGCAAACTGCATTGTCCTGGCTTGTTCCTAATCAGCATTAGAGATGTGCCAAACTGTCAACAACTCATGAGCAATATGAACGCTATAGCTCTTCACACCCCTTTGAGTTCATATCAATCATTTGAAAATAACATTTTTTTTCAGAATGAGCTGTCACTATCAATTTGAATAGTGGCTGTTCAACTGGAATTTGTCCAATTTTTCAGCAAGCCATTTGGTACATTATATCATGAAGCAAACAACTTGCAAAAGCAGATTCTTTTCATGATGCTTGTAGGACAGAAATGTATACTTAAGTGTTCCAAGCTTCTTTTGTCAGGTGAGACTCAGCTTTCATCTGTACAATCTAAAGAAGATTATTCAAAAAAAAGAGACTTCTGAGACTTTATCTAGTACATTATGATACACAGAACTTTACATACATTTTTTCAATATATAATATTTTGAGAGAAGTAACAAGGTAATGATCAAATGAAATAAGAACTCTGTGAAATGGTATATATTTATTTATCTTGTGCAATAAATAGTCTGTGTATTATTTGTAAAATATTATTATTTTAGCGGATACTTGCCCTGAAGAAAAAAAACCAAAAAGTCGTTACTGGTCATTGAACTTCTATATTTCTGCACATATTTCATATTTGAGGAAATTCAATATATTTTAATCAATTTAATGCAAAATGGGACTTTTTTCTGCTCTTTGCTTGATCACAGGTGCCTTTTCCTGCTTTAATTTGCCTGATTCTAGTATGTGATAACAGTTACTAGCTCCTAGAACAGAATAGGAAGTGTACAGTTATTTATCTTTGAAACATATCAGGACAGACCATTTAATACCTCTCCAAGACGCATGCCAACAAAAATGATTCAACTGATGACCTTTCTTGCAAAAATTACATTCCTTCCTTTTTCCGTGTCTTAGAAAACTAGCTTCTAGGTTTTACTAACAAAAGGTTTTCATTGACTTCTATGGCGTTTCTGACTGGCCACAGAAATAAATCATAAGCATTACACCTCTTCCTTCTTTCTCAGCAGAGAAACAGGGATTTGGACAACAGCAGGAAGCTGTTGAGGCTTTATATCCACCCGCATTTCATTTTGTTCAGCTGACTAATCTGGGAGGCTGGGAGAATCGTAGCCAGATGAGGAAGGAAATGTTTCAAGGACATCAAAACCATGACTGTTCGTTCCCTGGATACCTCAGGGATACCTTAGCTAACTTCTGATTAATTGATTTGATCTTTTTTGTTACCAAATCCATTTTCTCAAAATCTGAAGAAAATGCAGCAATAAGTATTGTACCTCTTTTTATTATTCTTTTAAAAAATAAAAGACAAGAAAATAAAAAAAATACAAGAAAAGATACCCATTTGACTACTAAAACTTCAATTAACTACAGAACCTCATAGGATATTACTGCATTTTCAATAATTTTCAATAAAATTCAAGCTAGGGTTATATGAACTTGTGAAAAGTGGGTTATACTTAGGTATCATCTTTCAATAAGCAATCTAGGGCTTGATTATGCATTACTTGTAAATTTCAATCTCCTATTTACCCAGTGAGAATAAGAAGTGCAGCATGAAGCACAGAATCAGAATTGAACTTTAATTTTTATTGCGTCTATACCAATATTTAATTTTCTAGTCATGTTGACCATAATGTCAAGGTTTACTGTGCAGTTATTGTGTTTCTCTTTGAGTGGAACATAAAAATGAATACATGAGAAATTATCACATTAGAAACTTCTAAGCAAAACTATGAAGCACCTAGATCTATTGAAATACATATGTTAACACCTATTGTTAGAGTATTTCATCAAGCTGTAATCCATTTTTATCTGGTTTTGAAAGGGGGAGCTTCAAAAGAAATGTAGAAAACAAGGTATGTGATAAAGCACACTAATTAATCAGGTTTTCAAAAAAAAGATCTGTAAGTGCATGCATAATAAGAGTACCTTTTCTCCTCCCAGCTCTGTCCTCTGTGCTTTTGAAAATGTCTTCATATATTCATGCCAATTTATTATTGATTTTATAGCATTTTGCTATTTTTTCCATAAATATTAGTGATTACTGATTGTGACACCTTAAGGCAAAAAAACCCCTGCATTCCAGCTATTAGATATGATTTGTATATCATCCATTATTGATTTACTGTTCCATCTAGATAGTGTAACAGTTGATTTGAAATCTAGCAACCATTATGAAATTTATTACTGTCAAGAGAGTACAATAAGTAATAGGAAACAGCTTAGTCAAATAAAAGAAATAGAGTCTGCACTTCTTCACTAAATGAAAATTCCTGTAACTGCTTTTAAGACAGTATTGAGTCATATGATGCAGTAAGGTCATACAAGATAGCATCATCTCAAACAGTTGAATGGCTATATGAATAATCTAAAATAACAAAATGTCTCTGCTTGCTTTAGTATCTGAATTTAAACATGACGTGAAATTAAAGGAAACTCTGCAAACATGCAACAAAAAAAATGATAGCTATTTAAAACACTGTGAAACAAGGAGCATGTTGGCAAAAGCAGCAGAACAGTTTAAGGTGAAATTCTGAGCAATGTAAGGACTTAAACAGAAAAACATTAACGTGTACTCTATTGACAGCTGGTGGCAAAACCACTGAAATTTTCCACTACTAGTCTGCATCCTTGTTTCAACTAGTTCTGGAGATGTTGTTGTGCCCTTCAGGTATTGGAAGCCTCTCAGAAGAGACACAAATAAGAAAATCCTAGGGCCATGTACGTTTTTTAGGGGATTTCTTCCAGCATCTGAAAAAAGTGGAATTACCATGACCCAGGTCATAGAATCATAGAATCATAGAATGGTTTGGGTTGGAAGGGACCTTAAAGATCATCTAGTTCCAACCCCCCTGCCATGGACAGGGACACCTTCCACTAGACCAGGTTGCTCAAAGCCCCATCCAACCTGGCCTTGAACACTTCCAGTGCCTCACGGCCCTCACAGTGAAGAATTTCTTCCTTATATCTAATCTAAATCTACCCTCTTTCAATTTAAAGCCATTACACCTTGTCCTGTCACTACATCCCCTTGTAAAAAGTCCCTCTCAAGCTTTCTTGTAGGCCCCCTTCAGGTATTGGAAAGCTGCTATAAGGTCTTCCTGGAGCCTTCTCTTCTCCAGGACGAACAACCCCAACTCTCTCAGCCTGTCTTCATAGGAGAGGTGTTCCATCCCTCTGATCATTTTTGTGGCCCTCCTCTGGACCTGTTCAACAGGTCCATGTCTTTCCTGTGCTGAGGGCTCCAGAACTGGACACAGTACTCCAGGTGGGGTCTCACCAGAGCAGAAGGGCAGAATCACCTCCCTCAGCCTTCTGGCTGCGCTTGTTTTGATGCAGCCCAGGATACGGTTGGCTTTCTGGGCTACAAGTGCACATTGACGGCTCATGTTGAGCTTCTCATCAACCAACACCCCCAAGTCCTTCTCCTCAGGGCTGCTCTCAATCCATTCTCTGCCCAGTCTGTATTTGTGCTTGGGATTGCCCCAGCCCATGTGCAGGACCTTGCACTTGGCCTTGTTGAACTTCATGAGGTTCACACAGGCCCACCTCTCAAGCCTGTCAAGGTCCCTCTGGATGGCATCCCTTCCCTCCAGCATGTCAACTGCACCACACAGCTTGGTGTCTTCAGCAAACTTGCTGAGGGTGCACTCAATCCCACTGTCCATGTCTCTGACAAAGATATTACATAGCGCCGGTCCCAATACTGACCCCTGAGCGCCACTCATCACTGGTCTCCACTGTCCTCCACCAGGTCCTGTCCTGGTTCTTTCTTGTGGGAAAATACTTTTGTGTTACAGCCATACACTACTGTGTGGGGCAACTGTGACAGTCTTGCCTGGTTGTTTTATGTTTGCCTTTTGTATTTTTGATGGTGAGACTAAATAACACTTTCTTTTGAAAAATTAAATATTACAGTGAATTACTTGCTACAAATACTAATATTAGCCTGACTCTGCAGGCACTGTCCGTGCAGAATTCCTTGTGAAATAATGGAAATAATTGTTCAGAATTGCACTCCAGTGGAGTATAGAAGACTTTCACAGTCCCTCTGTAAGTCAGCATGGATCCTGAGAGTAAAAGCTGGTTGACCAGACTCCATCAGGGTATTTTGCTATTATCTTGGGACAGTTTATCATTATACAAGGGATTTGTAAGGCTGCTAATTAGAGGTATTTTAACACAGCTGAGATTCTTTAACATCACAGTCTTTTGTCAAAGTTTACAAAGATACCTTTGGAAGAAACCAGACTAGAAAAAAAAGAGGCACTCTCTTTATTCTCTCTGTAGCATAACTAATCCTTTGTCTACTATTTTAAGGTCACTTATGAAATTGAACTCTGATTCACTGAGCATAACTGCATTTATATAAAGGCCCTAGTCAGTGTTCAACCAGAAAAGATCACTATGACTTGGAGGACTCCTTCAGGCCAAAGGATCTGTTCATACAGTGGCAACTGATTCTCTGATCATATAGCATCTCCACACCATTATGACTAAATCGGAAAGAAGTGTAGTTCTGATCTTATAACAAAGAAATAAAATAATAGCAGTAGGAAAACAATTTCTTAGTAAAAGAGGGTATTGAATTTATCTACATTTTATTGCTGTGTAGCAAAGGGATAACAGGTTAAAAAAAACCCTAGCAGATTGGTATTATTTGGCCACATCATATTAAGTTACATTATTCAGGTTTTTTTATGTCAGTCATCATTAATTCTTAAACATATCTCTGAAATGTAAGAAATAATTGTCAAATATACATATTAACTTTTCATTAGTGATGATCAACACCACCTGCACCCTAATTTTTGTAACACTCTGCCTCAGAGGGTGCAAAACTTTATAGACCCAGGTTGCAATTATGAGATTCCAGAAAGTTTTTGGTATTTCACTGCAGACACAGGTTTAGTTGAATACAATAATTTAGTATAATCAGAGCCAGTAGTGTAATAAGACTTTTAAAACATATATCCACATAACTGTCCCCTCTTTTTCTTTCCCACATTATTAAAAGCAATGTCTGTTTACCTTATGTCTTTTTTAATTCTTGTAACACTGGCTTTCAACATTCTTTGCTGTCTAGACTGCTGTTATTTTTTTTTAAAGATTGCTCATTTTCTTAATTCATTGACAGTTATCTTCCTACATATATGCCTGAATCACTATTTCACATAATTATAGGAGACATAGTTTGGCCTGTTCTTGTCAGTCATCCAGTTTCACTGACTGTCTTCATCAACATTTATGAGCTGCTAGTGATTCCTGCTCTAACCGTGCCATGTCGAATCTTTCCAAAACGCTACATGGATGTGTCCAATTGTTCTCTCTGTGGCTGTTCTGCTGATGTCTAGCAGTCTTGTTCTCTAAACTTTAACATGTTATTTTTCAGATGGACTTGCCAATTTGATCTAGTCTGGCCGTTTTTTTCATTTGCCTTGATATTTGCTGTTTGCACACCTGTTGACTGTCCATCTGTAGATGCAGTGCCGAAAGCCCAGATTTGAGCCTCAGATGATGAGACACAATTCCAACTACATGGCCCTGTAATTTAATGGATACCAGAGATGAAAGCTCCCTATCAGGGTTTTCTCATATTAATCAAAGAATGTTCATGAGCAGCTGTCTTTGCTGGAGAAAGATAAACTACACAGTATCAACTGATTGAAAATCTTTGCTGCTTTTGCTTACAGTGATGCTAAAAAATGTGCTGCATTTATTAAGTGGAATTTATTAAAGCATTATATAAAAAAAAGAAAAGACAAATCTTTCTGTTGCAAGACAGCTGATGAACACCCTGGAGGTGTTTAGCAACCTCCTGAATGGTGATGTACACAGAATGCTCTGAAAAATTGACATGAGTTGGAGGGTTACTTTTTGGCAAAAGTAGCTCAACTAGTAAAAATTGTTTTATGCTCAGAAACTGCAATTTCCACAAATGCAATAAATATTCATAACTCCACATTAAAACAAAAAAATAAATACACTATGTCAGTTCCTTACCCATGTTCACTGTTATCTCTTGTTTCTTGTGCAGTTTATATTTCATAATAAATTCCTGATACACTGCAGGGGTACCAACACTGTCTTTAATGTAACATTTCTCTTTGAAGGACTGAAACCAAGTGGTCTCTCCGGGGCACCATAAATCTTAGTTTTCACTTGGAACATAGAAAACTTAAAAAGTGTAAAACAATATTTAAGCTTCAGAGTAGACCAATTTTCAATATAAAATAGGATTGTTATGACAGTAAAGAAATGAGCAGATGAGAGCAAGAATTCTCCAATTTACAAAACCCTGTCAGAAGGAGGATATAGGAAACACTTGAACCCCAGGGACACTACATGATAGAGCAGTGACCAGAAAGCTGAAATGACCCACAAGGATTCATTCATCTTTCTAAGGTGCATGTCCATACAAGTACAAAGTACCCACGTTAAAATACTGCACTTAAAAGTCTAATGAAGAATATAAACAACATATATTATGTGTCATACTGGAGTACAATATTTTCACAGATCAGAGGTCAGTTTGTTAAAAAAAAAATATATATATATATATATCAGGCAGTGTTACAGAATTAGGTCATTTTAAATTGTGTTCACTAATTGCAGACACCATTGTGATAAATTTAAGCCATTAAAGCACAGCAGGAGTCTTCTGAGACACAGCACTTTCTGTAAGGCCTTTGAACAACTTCACTGTTTTAGAAGCTCTTGGAAAGTCAAGAAAAATAAGGGAAAACAAATCTTCAAATTGCTCAGGTCCCCAAAGTTCTGTCATGTTCTCTTTCAGAGACCCTCCAGGGTTTCCAGCAGACAACAAAAGTGGACAGGCTCAGAATCATCAAAGGAAAGGGTAGAAAAATAATCTTTTTTATACGATAAGAAATATGCTTATGTTTGTTTAAAGTGTAAGTATATGACTTAGCACTGGGAATACTTCTAATAATGGTGTGCGAAAAAGTATGTGCATGTGACGGGGAAGGAGTAGGCTTTTGTGAAACACCATGACAAAACCACCGTGTTTGGCCTCATTTTGTACTGCTGGAGATCTCTTTCCTAACTTATTTAGCACTGTAAAATAAACAAGATCATGAAGAACTAAGGTGTTTTTATTTATGTCAACCTTCTCTGGGTTTAAAGGTTCATTGATAAAGTAGTATGCACAAGTTAAGTTTTCAAGCCTGCCCAAAGATAATTGGAAGCCCTTGGCCAGTAATATTTCAATCACTTCCTTTCTACCACACTGAATTATTTATTTGCATTGAAAAAAGCATTGAGAGTTTTAAAAGGGTCCAATAAATTGTCTTCAGGCCACATGAAAAGGTACTATTGATTCTAAATTCTAAATACTGTGAAGGGGAGAAACTCAAAGATTTTCCTTTACAATGAACATTAAAGTGGTAATATTCAGTTTGTTTAAAAAAGAAAAATTGCCACTGAAGTAATATATCGAGATTTTTTGCAATGAACTAAAGCAATGAAAACTAAAGCAACGAACAACTGCAATGGCATCATGCATGAAACAATAAAAATTAGAAATGGCTGGGCTGGATGTTGGTTATCATTTTAGATATAACAATATTTTTGAGACTACGGTTTTAAAATCAAATATATTTATTAGTCTGTATTAAGGATCTGAAATATTGGTTAAAAAGAAAAAAAAAACCAACCAACAAAACAGCCAACAAACTGAATAAAGTAAAGAATGCAAAGGAAACAGTAACAGATTTTGAGAAGCTATTTCTTACTCAAATGATCCAATTTGGGTTGGAATGTTACCCATATGATCTGCAGGGTGTCTGTAAGAAACAGAGCAACAGCTGAATAGGAAATGGCATCTGTGGCTCAGGGAAAGACTTGGCAAGAAAAACAAACAAACAAACAAAAAGGTTAAAAATGCTAAATGGCCATAAAATTGCAGTCTTCTGTGAAGCATAGGGGTAGTTTAATTTCTTAATTTTATTTTCTGCTTTTAAGTAAAGACTGCTAAATAGAAAGAGATTCAAACTGCTATTTCCACAGAAAAGAAACCAAACGTTTCATGCAAACACTTTATAAGTTTTATTTTATGCCTGTGTAGAGTAAGTGCATCAGTAAGGAATACAGCTCAGTGGCTGGAAAACACTGTTTGACAAATCTAAATATTTAAATTGCAGTGGCTGTGGCACCCAGTCATTGTGGATGTGTTGAAGAGTGGAGGGAAGGAAGGCAAAGTAAAATCAGGTAAATGGAAGTGTATACAAAGGAGGAATGCAGCAATCATTATTGCTGCTACAATTCCTAAAATCAGCATAATGTAGGTAATACTAAGCTGACCCAAGATCCTCTGATAAGAATACAGTACTTTTCAAATATCCTGGAAATTTTACATTTATAAAAACAAACCAAGAAACAAAAAAACTCTAGTAAATATCCCAGCACCAGAAAAAAGTTAAAGGTGGTCATAAATCAATGGCTGGGAAATGACATTCTCTCATTTCTTTTGAGTTCAGCAGTTTTAACCATGGAGGGTAGATAGTTGTCTTTACCCATTGCAGCAGCAGTGTACTGAACAGAAGGTGAGGAGAACATACATTTGTTATAGAGGCCAGGGAGAAGGAAATTGCAATAGCTGTAGCATGATATAATGAAAGTTCACAGAAAATCCTATGTATGTGCTGTATCTCACCTAAATTCAGCCATGTACTTATGATGGGGGAGGGAGAGAGTGGTCATTCAATCCACATATCAGAGACATCTATATTGGCATTGTATTGCCATCTCTTGAGGGACCTATTTCTCTACAGTGACTAGAGCGATTGTATAGACTAAATAGGTAGTGGTTTGTACTGGGATTCATTCTGTACTCCATTTTTGCACTAATAAAAAAGGTCTGAATTCTTAAAATATTATGTAGTTGGCTGCAGTATTATATAAACAATATAAACATAAATATATGTTTATATTAAGGGGGTTGGACTAGGTGTTCTTTAAAGATCCCTTCCAACCCAAACCATTCTATGATTCCATATACAGTACTGAAAAAGCAGCACAGACTTGACTGTGTCTATCTAAGGCATAAATGAATACAGCTTTTTTAATCCTTATCTTTCTACTGATGACTTGTAATGGTAATTACAAATAACAGAAGGACAATGTATATGATCCAACAGCAAGTGAGTATCTGCTTTGTGAACGAGTCTGAAAACTGGGACAGAACCCCAAAAGAGAGGCTAATTGTGTGATAAATGCAATGTTCCTACAAAACAGAAGGACAAATAGACGAAGCCACTGTGTTGATAATTTGTCATAACATTGACTGATGTTGACGAATGCAGAGACGAATTGTTTAAAGAAATGCAGTTTGTAGATATGTGAAATATGTCACACATGACATTTATCAGAAGTTTCTTATCAACCTGGAAACTTAAGCACTTAATGAGACAAACAGTATCATGACCATACCATGTCAGTAAATATGTAAATAATTAATTCATAAGCTTAGATGACAGTTTTTAACAAAAAATTACTTTACTCTTCAACTAGGACCAATAAAGCACCTAAAATTTATATGACAGAAAATACAGAGAATAGTGACAGAAAGTAAAAGTTTCATAAGTTCAGTGAATGCTTGATGTATGAAATGCTGTTGTTTGGTCACTGCTTAACATAACATAGCAAGCTCCCAGTTCCTTGTTTGTTGGTGGTATGACAACCAAAGAAATTGAGAAGGCTAAGAAAGCATAGCCTTTGCAGACAGCAATGGTTTAACTGTATGTGATGAATGACTGTGGCAAAAGGTTAGTGATAGCGTAAAAAAAAAGAAAAAAAAATCACATTCATTTAATTTGTGAAGTTGGTAGGAAAAAAAAAAAAGTCTGTAGGCTTCTAGCAGCTCCATTATCATCTTGGCCATGAGACCGTGTATTCACATGACTGGAAAAACGAAGACAAAAGCTGATGTGTGTCTGCCACATAAGTGGTGCAAAGCTATATGACTCTTACAAAAAGAAATTGAAAAGCAAGTTTCATACAAAGAAAATGCATAAGACATGTATTCAACTTTTTCTTTCTTCCAGCCTTCAGTTTCCAAAGTACAGCTAAATGTTAATGGCAAACATACCAGGAAATCTCATCACTTGTGGTTTTGGGGATTTTTTTTTTTATGTCTGTGTGTGTATTTTTTGCCATATTAGAGCTATCTCTTTATATTACTTCCCATCTTCTCATGAAAGAGAAGAGACTGCAGTATATTTCTTTGACATCTTGATCCCAGCTATAGTTACAGTATTCTTATACTTAAACTGGTATTCTGTCAGTGTCATAAGTAAGCTTTGTGTAGTAAAGAAGTTATATTATTTTTATTTTTAAAACAAACAAGCAAACAAACAAACCAGAGAAGGTAAGTAATTTCATTGAAGTTAAGACAGAAAGTTTATGGATTGATTAAATTTGCTTCTGAATCTTCAAAAGTGCAGATTGAATTATAAAGTTGTTCAACATTAATAAAAGACAAAACCAAATGGTGTTTGTAAATTACTAAAGCAAAAAAAAATATTCTTCATCGTGAACATTTGAATAAATTAATACAGCGGAGAGTTCACAAATAATCTATATGCATAAATATATTCATATGCAGAATCCATCAAAGAATTTTAAATAACAAAGTGCATTAGTAAAATTCATGAGTGCCCATTGACAATTTGCAACCACACTCAAAGGCCACATTCAAAGGATACATTGTTTTCAATGAATAATTCAATATATTCTCATTGTGAGCTCTTTAAATGCAATTTTATATTATGACTATATTACTGCCTTACAAAAAATTTTCTTTCATTTCTTATTTTTCACTGCCTGTAAAATACAAATTAATCAGTTCCATTTTGCAAAGCAGTAAGAAAGACAAAAACAATAAAAAGTTTCTATTTGTCACAAGTTCTTTAATAAAAAACATTTTTTTAACAAGTCCCTAACAAAATTTATCCCTTAGGGACAAGCATTTACTCATCTAAGTGTTTTTAACAAAAACAATTTTTAATATTTGAGGCATTTTTGTGAGGTTAAATAAGTAGAAGGGTTAGAAGCTCCTTTATGTTACATGAAAGAGGCCTAATCTGCTGAGTTCTTTAATTAAAGTTTTATATTTTGTTTTGAATGATGTTTGGTTTTGGTTTTCAGTTTTTTTACTTTCATTTGACAACTGATAATTCTAATTTTATTATTATGTACATAGCAGTAACACAATACAATTTATGGAATACCCCCAGCTCTAACACAGAGAAATTATAGAATTTAATTTAGAAGAGAGCAAAGTTGTATTTAATTCATTCTTAACTAGACATTATACTCATTTTTATTATCATGTTCCCTAGCTTCTTGATAAGTCAGTATAATTTTACTCAGTCCATTTTAAGAAGAGAAGATCCAAAGCTCATTGTACATGAAATTTTTCCATTCTCTACTGTCCTTCATGTAAAATTCTGCAGTCACGGTAAAATTATTATGTTTTCATAACCTTTTAACAACTTACTGCAATGTTTTTTCTTGAAATAGATATGGTAACCATTCATGTATTTTTTTTCTGGTTTTATTTAGAAAGGAAGGTGAGACTTGCTTTGAGACTAGAAAAAAATATCCCAAGCCAGAACAATCCTCAGACACCCAACCTCATGGATCTCTGCCTTGTGAGGGGTGGCAGCTAACTCCATCCATACTCAAAACTAAAGCAATATATACCACCTCTGGTCATAAAAATATTTAGACACCCTGTTTTGTGCTTGTGCTGTAGCTAATTTCTTAATTAGACAGCCAAGTGTTTTCTGGAGTGGAGGACGTAGTAAGGAAAAGCCAACAATTATCTTGTCATTATGCATGTGACTTTTAACGCATTTCCCAGTGTGAGTCAGGCTGCAGGAAAGACAACGTATATTAGAATAGGCTAAGTTGTGAATGTGCAATATATGAGAAGTAGCTTGTCCTCTAAAAGGAAGACTCTCAAATGTTAAAACCAATGACTGAATACTGGAAAACGCATATGGGGAGTAAGAAAACAAAACTGTGCAAGGAGAAAAAAGATAAACAAAATACATTGTGACCTTAGCAATTAAAACTGAATTTATTTTCAGTCCTGGAAATCATGGGTCAGATGACTAGAACCATAAAACTGAAAACAAATGCTTAAAATTGAAGTAGACATAACAACAACAGCAACAAAAAATTGCTAAGACTGTTTCAAAGAAAGCTTCGATAGGACTAAGTCACCCTTAACCGTCAGAGTGACTAATGAAGATGTGTATAGGCTTTTTAAAGAAAAGAAGAAAAAAAGAAAAAAAGGAAAGGCAGAGCCAGAGGCAAGTGGCTAGAAGACATTATGCCAGTAAATGACATCCCTGAAAAGTTTTAAACAAAGACAATCTGACAAGCAAGTTCTAAATCAGTTAAATTGAAACAAGTCTTCTTGCAACTCGCAGATTAAGCACCAATATCCCACTGGGAGGAAAAATTATAAAGAAAACAGAACAGTTAATGTACCTGGTCTGCAGTGCGCTAGCCAATGGTGTTGTTAAGAATGAAGCGATGTTAGTATTAGGAAAGCAATATGTAGGAATAAAAGATAGCCAGCACTAACATGAAAAAAATGAATTACATGCCTTAAGTGTTACCTCAGTGCTAATGTATGAGATGTGAAATACTTGCAAGTTTTCTGTTTCAGGAGAAAAGAAGACAACTGCAGGTAGAAGCATCAATAAACTTTTCTGGGCAACATATAGAAAATACCAGTCATGAATGAAGAGTTTTAAAAAATCACCACCATGTCTACAACAGAAAGGAAGCGTTTGGGACGGGGATTTCAGCAGTAGGATACCCGCTCTCAATGAAGCCATCAATGGAAACTAGCCAGTATACAGAAAAAGCCATTTAAGAGAACTAGAAAAAGAGTATTAGCAGGCAGGGGGAGCAATCAATATCAACACCGCAGAACGGCTGAAAGCACAGGAAAATGACATAACGGAGCAGAAAGACGTTTCTGCCCTAGGCAGCTGTACTAGCTTGGGAAGGATGAAATGTGGTAAACTATAAAGACACACTAAAGTGAATGAAGCACGTTTTTAATCCTGATGTGATTCTTTTGCACTGCTGTAAAAGGATCAAAATACAACCCAAAAGAACCAGAAAAAGAATCTCTGCTGGAACAGAGTCTCTGCTGGCATCTTCAGTGGCTGCACACTACCCAGGCCTTACAGTTCCCTAGTAAAGAGGGCATGTGTGTAAAGGGCTGTGTCTGAAGCACCACATTCTCTGTGGATTCTCAAGAAACAATGATTACAGATTTCTAAATCTAGAGCAGCTTCAGAGGTTCTCCTGCTTTGTGCAGGAGTGGCAGACTCCTTGGTAGCTTGGGGGACCTAGCAAGTTCTGTTATTTGGGCTGAACTATCTTTGCCTCTTTCAATCTTCCACTCCTTTGCTGAATATAATTCAACCAGACTCAAGGATTATGACCTGTCATTTTTGGTGATCATGAGATTTCCGATGACATTGCAGAGCAGTTTGTAGTGAATGAATAAAGTGGAAAAAAATTTAAAAATTTAAATAGTTTATGACATATTTCCAAAGGCCATATGTATTCATGAATATTTGAGATATATTCATTCAGTGAACAAATGATTTCAAGATGTCAAGGAATGCATTTTAAGTGGAAAAAAAAAATCAAGTGATCAATATACATCTCAGCATTGCAATAATCTTTGAGATCTTAATCTGGAAAACTAAATCAGTCACATATTGCTCACTTTCACTAGATATTTCTAATAATGTCCATTTCATAAAGTGTATGTCTCACAGACTATCTTTTGCGCCCATGGGTGGAGCACCTCACCAAGCAGCTGGGAAACAGTGAAGTACTCAATGTATTTTTCTTTGATGGAGCTGATTCTGCAGTCAGGATTATGTTAACTCACACAAATCTTAGACGCTAAAGAAGCTACAGTAGCTGTTATTCTACTTCTTCTGAAGTATAGAAGAAAAGTCAAACTGAATTCAGCTGGGATGAGGTTAGATACTGTCAGATCTGCTTGTGCACTGGGCTAAATTTGTGTTAAATTCAAGGAGTTAGCTAATAGTGGAATAAGAAAATAATAAGAGGAGTTGAGTTAAATAATATTCCTTAAGAACTAGCATTTAGGAATTGAAAAAGATGAGAAAAGACATTTGCCCTTAAGCCTATTGACATATAAAATTATGAAAATTATTTAATTCATATCCAGCATTAGTACATTCATCATTCAAAAATACCAAGAGTTATAAGGTGAGAAAAATAGTGTAACACTGGTAGAAAAAAACTAGGTGATTTCTTTAATTTGAATTATATTAGAATGTTTTCAAGGAAATTACAATGTTTCCATTTCATAATTGCACAGTACTTATGCAATTTCTTTTCTAAGCTTTAGGTATACTTACGGAAAAACAGATGAGAAAACAAAGCAAATTTGTTCTTTTAATAAAGATAATTAGTCAATGAATTCAAGTCTGGAACTATTCAAAAATAAAACAAGACTCTAATACTCCCAGAATTTGTTCATAAATGTTTAACTGCTAATGGAAGAAGCCTTCCTTTAATTATGTTGGGTTGAAATAGTTTGAACTACAGCAAAGGATAAAATGGCAGCATGTTTTGACTTCTTCTTTGTTTCCATTCCTTCAGCATATGTTGTCCCTGCAATTTGATCCTAAATCAGTTCTAGTAACTCAGTGAAGGATGAAGATTTATCCCCCTGGAGACAATCTTGTATATGCTTACAACAGTTTTATGTATTTAGCATATAAATAGTTAATAGTTAAAATGGCCGAATATGAAGCACCTGACTAACAGAAGTTCTTGCTGCAGTGAAATATGTTTTGTTTTGGAATGTGAGTTTTCATCTGTCTTTTCCCCTGGATAAGGTGCATCTGCTAAATCTGAAATTTGCCCATAGTCCCTCCAGAAAAAAAAAAAACAATTAAGCATATGTCAAAAAGCTGGGAGAAGGGGTGTGTGTGTGTAGAAGTGAAAAGGCACAGTAGGACTTGATTACAGGGCATGCAGACACTTAAGAGATGGAGTGTATATTAGGCCTGTAAAACAGCCAGAACAAGTTGCCATGGCCAAGCTGCAACATATAGTTATAGAAGCAGAATAAATTGGGAAATAAAAGGAAGTTAGAACACCAGAGTAATATATTTGAAACAGGAGGGAAAGAGATGTAAAAAAGGTGGTAAAGAGGATTTGAGATTCACATTAATAACCATGAATAGGTGAAAATAGTTTTGGATCTGGAAAGGGAGGTGATAGAAACAGTGTAGCTGCAGATGGCCTTACATATGACAGCTCCTTTACAAGATCCATTTCCACTGAATTGCCTTGACAGCCATCTATCACTGAATCAGAATTAGGTGACAGTATGGCTCACAAGGAATTGAATAAATTTTCAGAACATATCTCATTCTTTCAAAAAGCCACAGGGTTGATGCTGCTCTATATAAATTGTCCATTCATAACCACTGATAACTTACATAACCCTAACCCTGTAACAATTACGGACCTCTCTAGTGGACACTGTGTGTGTCCTTGAATGATTTCAGCACAGCTTGGCATAATATTTCTATGGAAAGCAGTGAAAGTTGTTGGGACATCTTAGTAGGATCACAACCAGATGGAAGTGAGCAAAATAACGCATAGTCCTTTGTGTCTTGTCACAGGCAGTGTCTAACACAGATTTGCTAATGGAAAGCTTGCCACGTTTCTCTGGTTGTCTGAAGTGTCCAACTTCCACATAGTTCTCACATAACTAAAAATAGCCATTTCTGCCATGAAATGAACAGGCCCACTGCTGGCCACCCTACATACAATGATGATGCAATTCCACCACTGGATGGTGATATGAATCTGCTGTGACAGGGTGTGCCTGATCTTAGAAAGGATTGTACCTGCAATTCAGCTTTATTCTCAGCCTGCTGTTGACTGACTGCCATGAGGCAGAGTACAGGAAAAAATGTAAGACAGCCTGATAGCTCTGCCGTGAGCATCAAGACCCTGCTTCAGTGGTGACAGGTTTTCCCATTCCTCTGTTGAAATCTCCTTGAAGTCTCTCTTGCTGTACCACAACCACATACATGAGCTTGACACCCATTTTGGGACAAAGGGGGTGATGTAGGGCAGCTCTTCTCAAAGACTGGTAGAGAAACAGGCACGTGAATGTCCTATATACAAGATAAGGTGTTTTCCTTGAGGGTGCTAAATGGGTATTTGTGATGGGGGTCAGTGCCAAAACACGCACTGTTCAGCATGCACTATGAATAGCTTTGGGATACTTTGCAGATAAAGCAATATAGATACAAAGGAGCACTTCAGCCTGAGTGGCTTCTACTGAAGCATCCCTTGATCTTTCAGGACTGGATGTCTCATTCCTTTTTTCCATGCTTCTTCGGTGTCCTGTTAATTAGTTCTTCAGTAGTTACCACTAGTTTTCCTCATATTTCCCTATCTTCAGTCCTTCTTTCACATCCTTCAAACTCTTCCATTCCTGAAGTCTGGTTCCTCCTTCCCATATTCCTTTAGCTGAGACATTCAGCTTCCTGATGTATCCTTTCATCTTTGTTGTTCAGCTATACCCATTTCACACAGGTACACTGTACTCTATCCCCTTCCCCTCCAACAGTGATTAAGGAATCGTAACCATTCTTCCTGAAAACAACAGAAGATCAAAAGTGTCTTTCCCAGCACTACATTTATTTTACTCCAGCAGCTAGTGGAGGAGATCGTGCGACTTGCTCAGAGAAGTCTGCATGCAGTTTTTATTTGAAATGGGTTACAAGAACACTTCATGAGATCAAATAATTTAATCTGAAATTAATAAGAACTCATTAAATATGCAGGTATCAGAAAGATTGAATATACCTGGTTTGTAAAACCAAGATTTGTAAAAGTAGCTATTTCTATGTTTGTGAGTTTCTAAACCAGATGCTGTATTTCCACTGCTTAGCCCCTTGCATACTCATTCACACCTGTAAATGGAGTAGCCAAAATAATATTAAACATTATTATTCCACATCCATTTTGCAACCATGCAAATGGTTACACAGTGGCATTAAAATTTTTGCATATGGACATTTGCATTTTACACAAAGATGTATTTGCTTACCAACTGATAAAAAACTGCTAAAGGCAAAACATTAGCATAAAGTTCTTTCATACCATATACTGGAGAGACAACAGAATGCAGCATTTCCACAATATCTAAACAAAGTATGTTCTCAGGATACTGATGCACCCTATGAGATTAGCAGAATTTTAAGGCATGTCAAACTTATTCCAAGATTGTTAGCAGAGTTAATAGGTACCTGGAAAACTCTATATTAATGAGTAAGGATCAATAATTAGGATGAAACCAGCACTTTATTGATCATAGGCCCCTCTGTCCTATTAAACAATACAACTAATTAATTTCGTAAGATTAATAAGTGACAGAGTGCTGAAGACAAACCATCCTGTTGGAGTTTTTCACTTTAGTACCACATCTGCTCAAAGGTCACACTGTTCTCAGCCTGCACACAGTGTGTGTGCAGTGCTGTGCACTATGAAAATCTATTTCAAAATCTCTGCGATGATCAATATAAAAAAACCTTGCTCAATATTTCAAATCCAGTAATTAAAACACTTTTATACCTTTCTTTAAGCAAGGATATTACCTTCCTCTTAGGAAGGCACTTGGGTTCCTTAACAGCCTTTATCCAGTATATCTATCACTAAGAATTATCCTCATGATGATGTTCTTAACTACATATATTCATTATTTAATAAAGTGGCTATTTTTATGATGGAAATGATCTGGACATGACAAATAAATTATTCAGAATCATAAGTATATTGTCATTGACACTAGGTGTGAGTTAAAAATCTTTAAATTAGTCTGCTAGCACTTTTGACAGATCATGCATATGTTTTGTAAACTTTTTGCTTACTTTGCTATTTTTACCAATTCATTAGTTTCTGTTACTAGGATGCATCGTAGAATTGAAAAAGCATTTAATAGCAGCTGTAATATTTAGCTGATCCCTTAATTATATTCAATTATTTTGAAAGAAAAAACATTAATTTTATAATTCATGAATTGTGATCTTCAATTAGAAGCTAGGAGATGTTCAAAAGGTGATAGCAGAAAAAACCAATAAGTTAAACTGAATTTTTTCCCTAAATGATTTTGCACATAGTGGTTATCCTATATGTTACATTTTATGTATCTACTTACTTTTGCAACCGAAAAAAATCACTTTTGTATTTACTTAGAGTAGTAAGATTAAGACTAAAACCAGTAAAGGACAAAGAGGAGACTTGGCCTTATTGACCTACTCCTACCACAGTGGAACATAATCAAAGATGAGATTTACAGCAGAGCCGCTGGATCAGTTGTACCAGACTTTCTGTTGTTCTTGCTGGTCTACTGCTATGTCAATATTGTCTTTGTGCACTGCATCTGTGAGAAAACTGGGGCAGGCTGTCTCATTTCATAACACTCTCTGGCATAACCTGGCTGCCTAAAAACTTTATAAAAGTAGACTTGAGACTATTCTGTGTCCCAGGTGACTTGCCTTTGACCCTGAAGTGTCAGGGTCTTGACACTTCTTGAAGTTTCTTAGAACTAAGAGCCAGCAGTAACAGTAAGGCCAAATTGATAGAAATGCTTTTAGGGTGACATCCCAGATATGTATAGAGAAATGTGGGGCACACTATGAAGGGTTATGAGGGTCCTGGAGAGGTGCAAGATTTAGTGGGATTTTGGAGGACTGTCCCTCTTGGAAGTAGCAAAAATTGATGTTAGCAATTAGTAGACGGCTCTCCTGTCCGCTGTGCCAGTTTCCTCTTGGAGGGAAGAAGTCCCAGTGGAGACTGTGAGTGAACTAATATTCATGCAGTGTGAATAAGGAAACTGCAGCCTTGACCAAAACTAGGACCAAGTCCTGTTGACAGTACTGACACCTCCACAGATGGAACTGT
Source organism: Ciconia boyciana (assembly GCF_034638445.1). Classification (NCBI taxonomy): domain Eukaryota; kingdom Metazoa; phylum Chordata; class Aves; order Ciconiiformes; family Ciconiidae; genus Ciconia; species Ciconia boyciana. The sequence continues at coordinate 39,479,812 of NC_132938.1, forward strand.
GAATTTCTGAAAGAGGCAAAAAAAGGGGAGAGGAATCAGGAAGCAGTAGAAAAACACTCAGGGAGCCAATAAGGTCACTGAGGAAAAGGGAAAAAAAAATTTTCCAATTGTTTAACTGTCTTTCCACTCACCTAGTTCATTGCCCATCTTCTGCCTGTATTATTAAGAAACATGTGTCCATGACTATTGAAAAATGGCTAGCTATATGACATAGAGATTCCTATGTAACACATTTATCATTCTGCTACTGTGACAGCTGTAGGAGTGTCTGTTCATTAGTATTTAAATCAGTTCATAAATATTTCACTCTAAAATCCGTTTTAAATAAGCCTTACATCTGGTCACTGTAATGCTGTGGTTTAACGTCTGTTGTAAGCCTTAATTCTAGCCTGATATAATGCTATTGTATAGTCATACAATTTCATAAGGGCACTTATACAATAAAACAGGGATTTAATGGAGCACTTTATCTTTTTGCAATTTTTAGTTTCAGCTGACCATAGCAAGTGAAGCTAAAGGTTGTATAATATTGCACATCTCCCTCTGGCAGAATGACTCCTTTGCACAGAAAAGTTCTCCATTTTAAGAAAAGGATGCCATTCTTTGAAAAAGCTTAGCTAAGATTTTCCCTAAGAAATGGGAATGTATACAATGCATTCCTCTCATTTTCTTCCAGTTTCCCTCTTCCATTTAATTTTTAATGTTTTAAGTTATGACTGTGGAGGTGTTTGAATGATGTGAGAGTAATGCTGTTTTCAAAGCACAGTGAATCTTAAGGAGAAGCAGATACAAGTAAAAAAGGATATTTTAGGTCAGTACAGAAATCCAGAAATTGAATATAGAAGTAGAGAGTTTCCCTTATATTTCCACATTGTTCTATGTTAACCACCACTAGAACCTATTCCACTCAAATACCCCAATCTCCATAATTTTCTCATTGTGTATAAGCTTTGGGAAAAAAATTAATGGGAGGACTCTGAATTTGTCAGTTGAGGATTAGGAAAAGAGAATAGCAGAAATGGTGCCATTTTTCCTTAGTGCTGATATGTATGCAACTAGTTCCTACCAAAAAGCACAGTAGCAAAAAACCAGTGGTATAGAAAGGTTAGTAGCCATCGCACTTTACAGAGGACAAACATGTCTGCAGAATGATGTCAGGTGTTGTCTTTTAGCTCTGTCCATTATCACACATTACAGTATCCCAAATCCCACAGTTCTCTCTAGGCAACTCAGACCTGTTTGTCTTTGTGTAACATGAGGTACAAAGCATTACACTAATGTAAATTTAGTGTAATAATACTAATACTGTGTAACAGCTGTGCAATAATAATAATAATAATAATAACAATACTCTGTATTTAATGAACAACTTTCATGTAAGAATCTTAGGTCATTTTAAAACATTAGTTCAGTAGACTCCATGACACTTTTGTGAACAGACAAGGAAAACAAAGCACGGAAAGGGGCAACCTGCCCACCAGCATATACAGGTCATTTTCTCTGACATCATCCATCCAAAAATTAAATGTCTAATATAAGCTCAGAGCCTAGGATCCTTCTATAATCAAGACAGGGAAATAAATATTTTCAGGAGTGGGTTATGCCATCATCTATGTTAGGCACTTATTCTATGGTGGGTCTTCTTTCACCACCTGTAGCTGGAGCTAGATAGATATCTTTAAGGTGGACAAAGTTAAATGATATGAATCTCACCTCCAGTAGCTATATGGCAAACTAGTAAGATTTTTCTTTCCAATCTTTTTTTCTCCAACTACTAAAGAAAATAGTTAGCTAAACATGTTGCTTGCCTAGGCTTTTCACTGTCAGCCTCCACTGTACTATTGCCCTGATTATAGAAATGTAATGCTAGAAGTCAGCGCCAGGTATTTATAAGTGGCTTCTGAAATGATTGGGACAGATTTCCAATTGCTTGGAGGAATCCTCTGGGAAAATATTTTTAAATGATTCAATGCTATTATAGGCTAGATTTTTATGGACTGATTTTTCAAAATTGTGAGATATCCAATCTGCTGAAGTCTTCTGAAAACAAACCGCTTATTCTGATGCAAAAAATTGGAGATGGATTCCAGGGAAATTCTGGCTGAGAATATTAATGCTGAGTTCTTTTTAAAATACTAGAGATTGAGAATAATAAAAGGGATAATGTAGCTGAAAATATGCAGAGCCATGAACAACCAGTGTTTCCTATTTGTAAAACCACCCTTGTTGAAATATGAAGCCTCTTGTGATTTTTCTTACTTTCAAACAAACTCAACATGCCAAAGTTATCAATGTCCTTTCCACTATAATTCTCTTTTGCTTGGATACTAACATAGTTTTGGTGCATTAACTTTCCAGCTGAATGGCTGGAATTTGGTGGTTTAATTGCCACTTGCTCCATGGTTTAGTAGATAAACTCAACAGCTGTTGCTTTGTGCTGGACGTGGTTTGGAGAATCTGTGGATACTTCAGCCCTTATTTGAAAGCCAAAGCATTTTGACCCAGCTGCAGTATGAAAACAAGCTGGCAAAACTTCTCTTCAGGCAAATATATCCAATTCATTCAAACTCTACTTACAATATGTTTGAGACTAGACGCTGAAACAGCAGAAACACATGATGAATAACAGGCCAATATCAAATAAACTATGAGTAGTATTGGTTTGCTTAATATTGCTGAAGAAGCTACAAGACTTTGGCTATTATGATCTCTCTACTGGAGCTATTCCCTTGAGAGTGAATTCGGCTATTAAACCTGTCTTGCCAGGTATCAGGTAGATACTTTTCATTTAAAGGATTTTTTTAAAAGTGAAAATAAAAGCACTATGTTAACAGAGTAGCTCCAGAAACCATGAAAGCAAGCATGTCATCTGTCTGTTTAGAGAAATGTACCTGTTCTTCACTTAGATGCAGACTTAGAAGTATATAAGAATGACCTAGTACACAGAGTGATAAGCATTACGTAAGTATTCTTCTGCATAGAATCATAGAATCATTTAGGTTGGAAAAGACCTTTAAGATCATCAAGTCCAACCATTAACCTACCACTGCCAAGTGCACCACTAAACCATGTCCCTAGGCACCACAGCTACACATCTTTTAAATACCTCCAGGGATGGTGACTCAACTGCTTTTCTGGGCAGCCTGTTCCAATGCTTGACAACCCTTTCAGTGAAGAAATATTTCCTAATATCCAGTCTAAACCTCCCCTGGTGCAACTTGAGGCCATTTCCTCTTGGCCTATCGCTTGTTACTTTGGAGAAGAGACCGACACCCACCTTGCTACAACCTCCTCTCAGGTAGTTGTAGAGAGCGAGAAGGTCTCCCCTGAGCCTCCTTTTCTCCAGGTTGAACAACCCCAGTTCCCTCAGCCGCTCCTCATAAGACTTGTGCTCTAGACCCTTCACCAGCTTCATTGCTCTTCTCTGGACACCCTCCAGCACCTCAATGTCTTTCTTGTAGTGAAGGGCCCAAAACTGAACACAGTATTCGAGGTGTGGCCTCACCAGCATAAAGAACATTCATCATATCTTCTGAAAATTACAGATATAGACAAGTTTCATGAGCTGTGTAGTGCTTCTAAATGCATTGCATGACAGCCTCTTGGCTTTCAGAATATACTTCAGTTCTACAGTCAGTATTGAACACCTGTGGGTCCTGAAATATGTTACAAAACTGAAAGCATTTTTTGCATAAGATGCAGAATCTTACAAGAGATGTCTAGATATAAAAAGTTAATTGAGTGCATTATTTGCACTACTGAGGTCAATAAGTGTTGCATTACTGACTCAGTAAGGATCCACCATCTGCTTGTTGAGCTGTTCCAGTGAAACATAATTAGAAGAATTTTACCATTACTTGGGATTCATGACAGATTACCTTCTGCCATGAAGTACAGCCTTGAAGTACAAGGATGAAAACTGAATGCCATATTTACAAATTTTTAATGGGGTTTCTGCAGAGTTATGGAGCCATAACCTGAGATGCACATAGGTACATTAAGAGTTGAGTAATAAGCAGCTTGAGCTCTTATAAAAATAATTTGGTAAGAGTAGAGGACTTCAGAATAAGAGCTGACCACACACCTGATACCTCTTTTGAATACAGCTAACTGGAGATGAGGGGAAGGAGTCATGAAAGGAGCATTTTAGCCTTGTGTAAATTCCTAACTCTCTGAATGAATTTGAGATTAGGTCTTGAATGTACAGAGGGATGAAAAAGGTAGGGAAGTGGCAGCCCCAGCTGGTGAGCTCTTTGACCAACCTCTACTGCTTGGCACAGATTAACCTTTGAGCTTGTCTCTCATACTCTTAACAGTTTAATTTTGCCTATACTTATGAACAAATCAGGCCCAGATGGTTAAACTACAGTTTCAAATAGTGCTGTGGCCTATCTCCAAAGTTCAGACAAAGTAGGAAACATACTAGAATGCAGGTTAGTTAAAATATACACTTAAAACTGAAGAACTGATAGGAGATCTGAGGCCTTTCAAACCTTTATTATGTGCTGTAACATGAAGTTCCAGCATAAGTTTCAATATTGTTCCTGGGAATAAATGTATAAACAGATCAATACAAACTTGAAATGTATTCAAATTTACAGCACAGAACTATTTAAGAACAAACTGCAGAGGATTTGCATGAAGATGATGGATGTCAGTATAAAAAAGAATATCTAGCTTATTGCTTGAAAAACTGGTTAAAAAAAAGTCTCTGTGTTAAACTGTAGTGACAAACCAAATGTTTTATTGTTTTGGAAAGGCATAAATTCCAAAATTTGAGGTTCAAGACCTTACAGATGGCATCTGTTACAGCTCTGCTGCCAAATGTGTAATACAAGTCCCCAAGTTCAAGTGAGAGTTGTACGGAAATAATGTTGATTTTTTTTCTTTCTGAGGGACAGATTACAGTAGCAATATTTCTTTTCATAAAAATTGAGTGAAAGTATGTCCTAGCAACACAATTCTGAACAGAAGGAAAGAATCAAGAGAGAAAAATAGAAAATAGTAAAAGAAAGAACAAGCATCCTAATAAAAAGGTTTTTTATGACCAGTTGCATGGCTTAACTTCATTCAGACGCTATCATTTTGCTAATACTGTTAAAAATAGAGTGAAATATTATTTTCTCTATGGAACAAGAACATAGATAGAAATAGCATTTTGATCAAGAGATGCAATTCCACAAAATGATGCCTGTACCTTTCCTTTAAAGATTCCCAAACATGTGATGCTAGTAAGATTTCTCTTGTTTACAGAATCATCAAATGAATTTCTGGGTTCTTATTTGCCAGGAGGTTGTTTAATGGTGAATTCTCACTACCCACAACTTACTAATCTTCCTTTGTAGTTGTATTACATGAAAACTGGTGATATTTTTAAGCCAACATTTTTCTGTTTCATCTGTTATATGTTACATCCATCACACAAAATAATATTATTCAGATTTTGGACTTTATAGTCTGAAGTAATTTATTTTGTCTGTTATGTGAAATGTCACATACATGGAGTGAAAATCTGGCCTCACTGAACTTAACAGAAGTAATTTCTATTGACCTTCAGAGGGGCAAGATTTGGTCCATAGTCATCAATAAAGATGTCAATATTTACTAACAGTTATAAGACATCTTTTTTTTTATTTTATTTAGAATGACAAATAACTGAAGTATCTTTGGTAACTGTGAAAATTGTTGGCAAATGCTGATATTTTATTAGCGACTCCTACATTGATCATGTTAAAATACTACACACATTGATTCTGTACTTATCTGTTTTATCCTTCTCAGCAATGACTGGGACAAACATCTGGTTATGTTTTTCTTTGGAACTTCAACTAAATTAGTGACAATGAATATTTATAACTGATGCTGAATAGTTTTAAAGTCTGAAAAATCACATTATATTATACTTTTAATTTTTGATCTTAACAAAGTTTTTTTTTATTATCATAATTTTTCTGCTATGCAGTAACACTTTTCTACGGTCATTTTTGAAACTTATGAATGGTTTGAAAAATAGGAGATGACACGCATTGACCTGACAGTAGTTCAAGTACTTCAATTATAAATATACATTAATATGTCATATTGCAATGACTAATTACATTGAAATGTGTTGATTAATTATCCCATAAGAATTCTACACTGTGGTATTCTCACAAGGTGACATCTGCAAATGCAGGCCTGACAATTTGATGAGGAAAGTGGCTCGTAAGTAGGACCTTTACCACATTAATGCTACACCACTTAGACACACACAAGTCTATAGGGACAGATGGGATCTGCCCAAGAGTACTGAGGGAGCTGGTGGAAATGCTCACCAAGACACTTTCCATCATTTATCAGCAGTCCTGGCTAACTGTGGAGGTCCCAGTTAACTAGAAGTTAGCAAATGTGATGCCCATCTACAAGAAGTGCTGGAAGGAAGATCTGGGAGACTACAGGACTGTCAGTCTGACCTCGGTGCCAGGGAAGGTTATGGAGCAGATCATCTTCAGTGCCATCACGTGGAACATACAGGACAACCAGGTGATCAAGCCCAGACAGCGTGGGTTTACAAAAGGCAGGTCCTGCTTGACTAACCCGATCTCCTTCTATGACAAGGTGACCCACTTAGTGGATGAGGGAAAGGCTGTGGATGTCATCTACCTAGACTTTAGTAAAGCCTTTGACAGTGTTTCCCACAGCATTCTCCTGGAGAAACTGGCTGCTTATGGCTTGGACAGGCATACTCTTTGCTGGGTAAAAAACTGGCTGGATGGCTGGGCCCAAAGAGTGGTGGTGAATGGAGTTAAATGCAGTTGGTGGCCAGTCACAAGTGGTGTTCCCCAGGGCTCTGTGTTGGGGCCAGTTCTGTTTAATATCTTTATCAATGATCTGGATGAGGGGATGGAGTGCACCTTCAGCAACTTTGCAGACGACACCAAGTTGTGCAGGGGTGTTGATCTGCTTGAGGGTAGGAAGGCTCTACAGACGGATCTCAATGGGCCGAGGCCCACTGTATGAGGTTCAACAAGGCTAAGTCCAAGGTCCTGCACTTGGGTCACAACAACCCCATGCAACACTACAGGCTTGGGGAAGAGTGCCTGGAAAAGCTGCCTGGCAGAAAAGGACCTGGGGGTGTTGGTTGACAGCTGCCTGAATATGAGCCAGCAGTGTGCCCAGGTAGCCAAGAAGGCCAATAGCATCCTAGCTTGTATCAGAAAGAGTGTGGCCAGCTGGACTAAGGGAGTGATTGTCCCCCTGTACTCGGCACTGGTGAGGCCGCACCTCGAATAGTGTGTTCAGTTTTGGGCCCTTCACTACAAGAAAGACATTGAGGTGCTGGAGGGTGTCCAGAGAAGAGCAATGAAGCTGGTGAAGGGTCTAGAGCACAAGTCTTATGAGGAGCAGCTGAGGGAACTGGGGTTGTTCAACCTGGAGAAAAGGAGGCTGAGGGGAGACCTTCTCGCTCTCTACAACTACCTGAGAGGAGGTTGTAGCAAGGTGGGTGTCAGTCTCTTCTCCAAAGTAACAAGCGATAGGCCAAGAGGAAATGGCCTCAAGTTGCACCAGGGGAGGTTTAGACTGGATATTAGGAAATATTTCTTCACTGAAAGGGTTGTCAGGCATTGGAACAGGCTGCCCAGAAAAGCAGTTGAGTCACCATCCCTGGAGGTATTTAAAAGATGTGTAGCTGTGGTGCCTAGGGACATGGTTTAGTGGTGCACTTGGCAGTGGTAGGTTAATGGTTGGACTTGATGATCTTAAAGGTCTTTTCCAAACTAAATGATTCTGTGATTCTATGATTCTATGAAATAGCTGCCCTGAACCAACCTGTGTGAACATGTTTTGAGTTTTCTGTATCCTCATGAGACTGAGACCCTCCCATTGTGTCTCCCTAAACCTTATTTTCTCACTCTTTTCAGTGGAGCACCTTGTAAATCCTTACAAACTTAGGAAATTGAATATCTAGCCCTCCTAGCCCCCCCCAAAAAAGCCTCACCACACAACAAACAAAGAACTAGCAAACATTTCTGTTTCAGGAAAGAGAATAAGCATACAATTAACCCCTGACAGTCTTATGGTATTGTCATTGATGCGTTCACATCATTAAACTCAAGAACCTGATAAAGAATCTTCCTGTACTAGTGATTTAGAATATAAAAGAGAGTTAGTTGGTCTAATCCTCACTACTGTGTTCACTATATCATAGGATATGTTCACAGTCATTGTACTTTCACTTTTAGATATTAATATTAAATGGAGCACCTTTAAAAAAAATCTCAAATGTTATATCACTTTTGCAAAGATAGAACCAATGAATCCACTTTTTCCCCCAAATAAGTACAAATTAATGGTGATGATAGCATTTAAAATAATATTCTAGTGTATGTGTATACTATGCAAAACCTCTATTGATTAAATTAGAAATGTTACTTGTAAATATAGAAATAAAAATTCGAATGATTGTGTGCAGTCACAACGTAATATCAATACAACATCACAACACAATATGATAATATTTTAATAAAGTGTATTACAAGGAAAGTGATCAAGCTACTAAAAGCAAAAAAAAATCATATATTATATTTAGTGAACTTGAAATGTTTGCTTGTACCTGGTTAGTCCTACTATTGACTTGAGGTGTCAGTGTTCATACTTTTTGTAGGGAAACGTTATTCTAAAAACAGAAACATTTGTTTGGTCATTTAGCACATAAAAAGAATCATACTGGTACCAAACATCATAATATGTAACATCCCTATGTGATTGAAAGCCAAATTAAAACAAGCAAGTTTCTGTAGCTTACCAAAGACATTTAGAAGAAAACCATATCTTTAATATGAATTCAGGTGGGAAGTAAAAATTCAAGATCAAGCGAAAGTGAAGGAAGAAGGAAAGAAAAACACTGATCGGGGTTATAGATGTTCTGTCCTGGACATTGATGAAACAGTCATTACAGACAGAGATGGCATCCTGTGAAGAGATGAATTGCTGCTGCTGCTGCTACTTTGCTGAAGGTGCTTTGAAATGGAAATAATAACAGGCTTGAATGTCCTGACCAAGCAAGGTTGTATGCAGAAATCAGAGCTGTACTTGGCAAATGATAAGAAAAATTGCCATCAAAGCTGGGTGGCAGAAGTGCAACATGCATGTCCACAGAAGAATTAGAATGAGGCAATATGGCAAGGATTTAGAAATGAAAATGTTCAAAGGCACAAATGAATTGTCTTTGTTAGAGAGAGTTCAAACCTAATCTTCACTAGCACAGGAGTGCACATAAAAGGTATCTACTGGCATAATCAAATATGGAGATGCAAGTATGGATTTACACCAGCATCTGCAGTGGCAACACCTGGGCCAACCTGCTTTTATTTGAAGGATATACTATTAGACTGGATGAAACCTTTCTGATAGTCACAGAGAAGTGAATAGGGAAGTAGGAAGGGGGGAGGCTGACAAAATTCTGTAAGACAGTTGTATGAAGCAATCACGGCATCTCTGGGGCTTGCAGTTCTTGAGCAGCTTTGCTAAGTGTGCAGTGTCAGGGGTCTGAATCCGATGAGCTATCAATTATACTGAGGTTCTGGAAACAAAGGAATCTCTAGGGGACTATGGGGCTTGCTTTGGAGCTGTGACATCCTGGAAAGCTCATCCCCGAGCTATAGAGGAGGAAGCCTGGTTACCACATTAACTTTCTTGCTAGCTCATGAAAAATGAGAAAGGTGATTCTCGTGTCAAAAACGAGAAATCTGGGGGTCAATGAAGTACTGTTTTTCAGTGAAACCCTGCCTACAGTGCCAAAGTTCCATTTAAACCTAATAAATATTTATTAACCTCCTTCAGGTACCAGGTAGTAGAAACCACTGAAGGCTCTGGTTTGAAGAAAAGCAGACCTGAAGTACAGGCAAGGCACGTGTGGGGGAAATTATTTCACCAGTTCTTTTGGGCAAATCCTGTGGAACTGCAAACTGTACAGTAGATCAAAACTGAAGAGAAGAGACGGCACCAGGTATAACATGAGCAATCATTGGGAACATACTAGAAAAAAGGAAAAGAAGAGATTTAGGATGGATGGCAATTGAGTTTTTTCCTAATAGGAAATGGAGCTGTGAGTGGAAAAAAACATTTTTTTTTCTTTTTGATTCCTCCTTTGAGGAAACTGCCATTTTTTGAATGTTTTCATCTACATGGTCCCAACCTTTGGCTAACAATTTTGGTCAGAATACAGAATGGTACCATATGTTCTTTCTGTGGCAATTTTGTTAAAATAGCTATCTTTTAACAGAAACATTAAAAAGAGTATTAAGCATAAATGCTGACAAAACAGCTGTCACTTTGCTGTTATAATATGTTTATAGTAAGGTTATGACATGAGCAGGTTTGGAATGTTTCCTGTTTCAATTAAAATCCCTTTTGTTTAAGAATAAGAAATCTACCAGGTCTCATTAGTTTCCTACAACCCTTGTTTGCAATTCATTTGAAAAAGCTATTGGTTTGGAAATTTTTTTATCTGAGTGCTAATACTGTGTCACTGACCTGTAGAAAGCGGCAGACATACTATTACACAGCAGTTTTCAGTCTAAATTTGAGCCCTCTGGGAAATGCAGAGTGAATCTTAAGACAGTGAAAGAAAATCAGGCAAAGCCTTTGCCTTCTCCATCCCCACTTTTCCTCTCTGTTTCCCCCATTTCCAATCTCTCTGAAAGTTTCGGCTTCTTTGGCAGTCAGGAAGGCATTTTCTTGAAGCCCTCAGGGGACAGAGGCAAGGGGACCAAAGGCACAGGCTTCTGAGGACTGCGTCCACACAAAATGTTGGGAAGAGGTCTTCTACCTCCTCCCACCTTCCTTACCCCTGCAAAGCAAGACGGGCTGTGTGAGGGTTGCACATCAGGGTGGCTAAGCCGTGTCTTTGAGATGGTGTGAAGAACCCAGTTGTCCAGTCTAGGGCAGGGCAGATGAGCAGGTCTGGGGCAGACTGGGGGGTGGATGGGGGCATCTGGGGAAATGGGGACTCCTCTGAGCCAGCCCGGCCAAAACGGGGAATGAGTACGGACAGGGAAGGAGCCCTTGCTGAAATCCAGAGTTCAGAGGTTTGTGTGGATGTGTGTGGCTGGGTCCCTTCAGGATCTGGGAAAGGGTTTAACTGAATAGTTTTCTCTGTGTGTATATGTGTGTGGGGGGGTTCCTTCTGTCTCTTTTTTTGATGGGGAGGGGAGAAAGTGAGGTCAATACATTATTCTCTTCAAGATTATGAGTTAAGGATGTAGAGATTTGAGGTATCTAAGGATTTCAGGGAGGCCAGAGAAAGGAAGAAGTGAGGGAGAGAGCAAAATACTGCTAAAAGAGGAGTTGTCAAAAAAGGTTGAGTCCGGGTGCTCCAGTGCATTAGCAGAAACTATATTTATTTCTTTCTTACCAAAAGCAAAGACAGGTGATGTTTCTGATAAGTCAGTGAAGAAATAACTGTTTGGCAGAGAAAAATGTCAACATACATAATGCTCCATAGATTTGTCTGAAGTGTATCTATGCAAAGTAGAGATAAATGCTAACATTTTGATGGGTTGTGACAGGTTTTAATATAAATAATTATTTTGTCTTTTTTTTTCATACTTTAAATGTTTTTTTAATGTTTCTGCTTAAAGATAACTCTTTCAAGTATCTACAAACAGGTACCTAAAACTGAAGAAAGGAGAGTGTGGAGTAAATCAGAAATAGATAACAGACCTCAGGTATTTGCAGGGATTTTTGCTCTCATTCTTTCATCTTACAGCCACTTCCACGTCTTCCCCAAATTTCTGTCCACTGTGTTTGCCTTCAAACTACAAAAACTTCTTTACCAGTCCAAAAATATGACCAAGTGCAACACATACATACATTCAGTTCATTGTAGGTTTCTGAGGTTTACCACCAGTCCTCACAATTTATGACAAGCTGGTAATTTTGTGACATGCTTCTTAAAAAATGCAAACTAACTATGTTTTTTACTAGATCAATGGAATCTGAATTATTGTTTATTTTACACTGTTAATATATGAAAATATTGCTTACAATTGTACTTTGATAACAAGAGTACTTAACTGCTATATGGCCTCCTTTACCACATGCTTCTTTGACACCTTAATCGCAAGAGAAAGAAGGAAGACTGTTCTGGTCACCCAGGTTTGCTCGAGATATACTTAGCACATATAAAGCTGTTTTCTGTATCTTTTTTTCTTGAATTATTCGTTTGTGGAGCTTTTCACTCTTTTCCTCCAACATACTCAACAGAAGTAACAAGTCTTCCATAACAGGAACTAAATCTCTCTCAATTTAATTTTTGAAGCATGGCACACTGTGGAATTTAACATGCTAAATAACATTTTCAGTTATCATTATCACTAAATAACATATAACTTCAGAAGATGAAGAAAACAAAACCTAAGCCAAGTTCCTCAAAAATCTCCTGGCTGTCACTGAACTACTTTCCATTCAGTCTTTGAATTGAGCCAAATGTCTGTGACTCAGAAAGACAGGCAACAGGGTGTTGTGCTTCATTCATATGGTGGCATCTTAAGTTTCTGTGAGTGTATAAGCATGCATGTCTGTGTGCAGTCAGCACCAAGCATATCCCCAAAATGGTACCATCAAACTGTTTTAACATTCATGACTAATTTTCCCTAGCTTTTCAATGTGAAAACTTCTCTCCTTTTCTACAGGTAGGAAGACAAAAGTAATTCTGATTCAACACAGTTTCAGGTGATACCACTCAAGACTATTTGAATGTGTACCTATCCCAGTTCAGGTCAGAATGTGAGCCACCCATTTTTCTATATAAAGTAACCCAGAGAAAAATCAAACCTCATCACACCTGTCTACATAGGCAAATACAATTGGATCATTTTTATTCTGTGCTGTTAAAGTGGAGACCTTAAAAAATTGCAAAGAAACTATATTTAACAAAGATCTTCTAAGATTCTTTGCTTCACAACTTCTGTTTTCTCAGTGCTCCAACCCAAGCAGGAAAGAGCGAGGTGATTCATCTAAGATTCCCATTTCTTTTTAGTGACTTTTTCTTCTTAATTACAAAGAGGAAAAGTTGGGGTTTTTGTGTACTAATTAACTGTCTGGAGGACATAAGGAAAAAAATATCTGCTTGTGTACCTCTTCATGTTTTGCACATAGAACATACTACATGTTGTGGTTTCTTCTCTTTTTTTATGTACATAGATATATTTATTTATGGTCATCAAAGAAGAAAAGGGGCGAACTATGGTAAGATTAATTCATCCTGAATGATTTCATTTATTCACTGGAGCACTCATTCTATCTGAAAGCTCTCAACTGTAGTAAAAACTGGTATTTTATTTCTGTATAAGAATTATCCCACCACATACTTTAATCCAGTACATGAATAAGACAACCTATTGTGAATGAATGGATGATACAATAATGAGAAAAAGTACTCAAAAAAAAAAATCCTTTAGAACGATCAACATCTTTTTTACAAAACAGGACAGATTAGAGCAATTCCTGAAATGTATTCACTCTGGCATTACAAGAACAGTGGCAGCACCAAAGCTCTCCTATGTGGAACTTCTCTTTGTAATCTCATCTTTTTTTTTCTACGGCAAGATTTGAAAGAAACTTTAAAACCTATCGAGTCTTTCTAGAGGGACATTATTTCTATAGATGGCTAAATCAGAGGGAGACGTTTTGGAAACAGTAAACCTGGTGTGAATTTCCCATTGGTTCCTATTTCTTTTTTCCACTGAGAAGTAAAGGAAGAAAGTTAATGTGCAAATTTCTGCTGTACTTGAGCCACTGCCTTTTGTAGATGGCACTTCCAAATTATGCATGTATGAAAATTTTATTCTTGAGGTGCTGTAGATAGGGACAAAAAGGAAGTAGAGAGGAAAAAGAGGAAAATAAGGTTTGAAAAAATGATGTAACATAATGGTAAAATTCAAAACAAATGTAACGTATTATGTTGGAAGATATGATTAAGGACAAATTGCACATAGTTCTCTCCCCTTATCTTGCCATTGTACTGGTAAGAACAGACAGAGGGAACATCAAATGGGACACAGCTGGATTCCACCACAGACATTCGTGATGCACATGAGTTTTCATTGGGGGAATTCAAACAGCTTTACTGAAGTCAGTGTTGTTGCTACTGCTTGACATATAGAGAAGCATAGGAACACGAGGACAAAGTTCACAGAGGGTGCATTTAAAGTGATTGTTATGTGTGAAATGACTTAAAGAGAGGGCAGCTCAGACTTGCCCCTTTGGGACAGGTATGGAGAATGATTTTAGGTTTTTGCCTCTCTCTCAATATTATTTCAGCTTAAGATGCTCACACCAACCTGTTCCTTACTCCCGTATCATGACACGTTCTTGACTAATAGTCAACAACTAAAAGGCATTTTGAAAATATTTTTTACATCTCAAGTTCATTAATAAACATCACGTAATATTATCTTTGTAATTCTGATTGGCATCAGGTAATCATACCACTCCCTCAATGACACAAAACTGAAATATTTTCTCCTTGCACATTTTTACGATCCATGTAACCACAGTGAATTAGAAAAGTAAATAAAGTATTTCAATAAAATGAGATTATTAATTAGTCTACAAATTATTTGGGCTGTTCTGCTGTCTGACATCTGTTAATATGGGAAGTTACTGAAAGCCTAAATTGTCTGCACTTATTTAGTCCTGTGAGAACTCCTGAGGTAAACAAATCTTGTTGACCAATACCAGTTTGTGAAGAGATTAATCAGTCTGCCTCTCAGGTGCTTTCCAGCCACACCTTCTATCACTTTCCCATCATTTCCATTTTTTCATACTTGCACAATAGACAGGTCTGTACTTACATATTGTTGTGAGGTCAGTCAGTCCGGTCACAATACTTCTATCTTACACCTGAAGACACATTACAGTCTACAGTTGGAAGAATCTTTTATAATGTACAAAGAACACCACAACAAACAAAATTCCCCCTAAACTTCCCACATATGCTGCAAGTCAGTGGAAAGGCACAAGAAGAACATTTACAGCACCTAGATATACCGTACTCATTTTTTTCTGCATAGAGCACGTAAGCGGGAGGGTCAAGATCAGAGAATACTATGAGTGCATGCAGCCAATGTTGCAAGTGCAAGCACTTGTAGGAAGGACGGGGTAGAGATATGCCCTTAGGCAGAGTCAAAAAATACTTACAATGCCTATGCAAGCACTGTGAAGTAGTATATTGCCAAGGTCCACACATGTAAATCCTCCTTTATTAAGGGAGTAGCTTCAGTAAGTCAGCAGGACTTCTCAGCTCCTCCAGCCTCTCCTGAACTCTGCAGTGAGCTACAAAGCAGGCAGGAGAAAGCTGAAATGACAGTTGCCCTTTCAGAGCTGAGAAGTTCAGAGAATGGTAGGTGCCAGCCAGGTGTCTCACTCGAGATTACTGTTGTGTAACACCATACGTGATAAAATTGAAAACAGAAGAAAACTGAGCTAAGCAGCAGATGTTGCTATGTCTGGTCTAATTGCATTCTACCCTTACATATTTGGATTTTTTTTAAGTAGGTTCTAATTTTAGTCTGATGAAGAGCTTTGGCTTGGTTTCGCTTGCACATTGTTCTGCTGTTTAAAACCTCTCATTTATTTATTTTTTGCGGCCCGCAGATCTGACCACAGTCTTGTTAATCATTGTTCATGCTTGCAAGTTTGCTGAAGTTCTCCAACGGTTGAACCTGGTTTTGAAGTCTGTGCAGCTGCAACAAAGGAGGAACAACCCATATTCAGAAAGATTATTCTATAAAAATGATGAAAAGTTTCTATGACTATGTCTAACCTGTGGGACACAGACATGCTTCCCAGTCCTGGGTCTGTGACTTTTTTCCTTATAAATCTTAAACTCACCTCCTGCCCTGCATCTTTTTCCACTTTTCTCCTCATGGAAAGGAGGAAGAAATGTATTCCAGTCCTGTGCCTCATCTGAATGATCAAAGGATCAGCATTATGGAGCGTCCTGCAAAACATTTTGTGCAAAACTCATGGGATCTAGTAATGTTGCTCCATTTTATCCTTAAATGTTTGGTATAGAAGATCACAATGAAATTGACACTTGATTGATCACTGTACATCTGTGTACATTCATGTACATCATCATGTACATCAGCACTGATTGATGATCATGTGATTCACATCATTGTCATAGCAACCTTATATGAAAGAAAGCTTTTCTCATTAGTTATTTCACACACTGGAAGGAAAAAAACAGCTTTTATATCACTTGCCTTTTTGTATGTGTTATTTTTCTGTAAGCTTTTCAGCAACAGACCAGGGGCTGGAAGTGAGCTTATAGACATCAATGTTCTTAACACAATTTGGAAACTCAAATCAATGAAAATCAGCTATAAGTTCAGATGCATTTGAGATATTGAGGTAAATAGCATCACAAGAATATCACCAGTTGTCTCTGACAGTTAATCTGGAACATCAAACTATAAAACCCTGGGATAGTCAGTTCCCAAAGTGATAACAACCACTGCTGCACTAGAGAAAGCCCTTCAATTTTCTCACCACTTGGTTCTCAATTACAGAACTTCTGCCACCATTCTGCCTCAATACAGGGCAACAAATTGCAGCATGCATCATGTCATCCAAATCAATTATATTTGCTTCCACACTGATTGTTTTATTTTTCAGAGCAGTGAACTTTGTTCTTTAACCTTTCAGGTCTCTCTAAATCACACATGGGTTCTCAGAGTCCCACTACAGTAACACTTGAGTCACTGTTGTGATGAACTCCTCTGGCACGTGTGTTGCCATTTTGCATTGCTATAAACTGAGCTGTGTGCTGCTCCCAACAGCTATACAAAACAACAATATTGCAATAATTTCTTATCTGATTTGGAAGACGAGTTTTTGTATGGCAAACAGAAATCTAAAACAGTCATCAGAGATCAGGGAGTAACAGCTCAGTCCCAAGAAACACAATGATCAAACAGTGAATAAGCTCCGATAATTTTTATCCACATTGTGCAGAGGGAGGAAAGTGGATACACAACATGTTCATAGGCAAGGCATGAAGTTGTTGGTATGAAAATGGAGATATAATGATCAGTAATAATTTGATAGACTGCAAGAGCTTCTCCTTTGCATGGGAAACGGTCAGTAAATAAAACCCGCCAAAGGAGTCATAGTTTTAGTACCTCTAGAAGCTGATGATTTAACATACATGTTTTACCCATGTTGGTTAGTCAATAACAATTCCTGAAGGATCAGAACATTGTATTGGCATTTATTTACTAGTATCAGTCATGTGCTTCATCTATCAAGTGAATTGTTATTCCTGTGGGATAAAAGATTGAAATTGTATCAAAACTGTTTGGAAAATTTCTTTCTTACAGTTCTCTGGCAATTTTATTTCCAATCTTGGATGAGGAAAGTAAAAGCAAGCTTATATGAAAATTAAAAACAACAGGAAAAAAACCCCCTCATTTTTCTTTTTTTTAAACCCCATTAATTCCTATTTTATTAGAAAGATGTAGTCCATCACATAGTAAAATGTAGACCAAGTATGAGGATTTTTTTACCTGTAGGTAAATATATATTCTTTTATACACACATATATATTTAGATTGGCATTGAGTGAAATACTAACTTGTGAGAATTAATAAGCATTAATTGTATTGATATGTGTGCCACTGTGGCTCTTCCCAGACAAAAAAACTGTGCCACAAATTGCTCAAAACTGGAATAAAAGTCCAAATATTATTCTTTTCCTGGTTTCAGCCAGGATAGAATTAACTTTCTTCCTAGTAGCTGGTATTTGGATTTAGGATGAGAATAATGTTGATACCACACTGATGTTTTAGTTGTTGCTGAGCAGTGCTTACACTAAGTCAAGGACTTTTCAGCTTCTCATACTGCCCTGCTAGCGAGGAGGCTGGAGGTGCACAAAAAGCTGGAAGGGGGCACAGCCAGGACACCTGACCCAAACTGGCCAAAGGGATATTCTGTACCATATGATGTCCTGCTGAACAGAAAAACTGGGGGGAGTTGGGCAGGGGATGCAGCCACTGCTCAGGAACTGGCTGGGCATCGGTCAGTGGGTGGTGAGCAATTGCATTGTGCATTACTTGTTTTGTATATTCTTTTATCATTATTATTATTTTCCCTTCCTTTTCTGTCCTATTAAATTGTCTTTATCTCAACCCACAAGTTTTACCTTTTTTACGATTCTCTCCCCCAGCCCACTAGCGGGGGAGTGAGCGAATGGCTGTGTAGTGTTTAGCTGCCTGCCGGGTTAAACCATTACATTTCTTTACAAATGTTGTGGTTTACATCTTATAAAAGAAGGCTAGCAGTTAAAAATACGTTTGATTGTGCAGCCACTGTAAAGGTATATTCACATGGATTTTAGGAGTCTCTTTTATTTCGAAACTCATGCTGTGTGAGATTGAAAATTATATGTGGATATGTAAAGATGAAAATGCAGCATTTGTTTGTTTATTTTAGTTATATATGAAATTGGGAATACAATGTGCATCTAAATACATCGTCTGGAAAGGTAATTACATCCTAGAGCAGATAAAGTTGCTATTTAAGTTAGTAAAAAGTTTCTCAGAATGATTAATTAGCAAATTAATATTGTCATATCATGACTGGTGTATTGTATCTGTATAGTGCCAAACTGTCCAAATCTCGGAACTTGTGTTTTAGCAACCCCAGATGACACTGATGGATGTAAATGCTTATATAAATGATGTTAAACAACAGCACTACAATGTACTCTTGAAGTTCCTTTAACAAACATAGTCCCTTACAGCACTGGTAGAACACCTCTGCTGAGTCTTAACCATAATGAAAGTAAAAATGACAATGTGCCAAAATAATATGTCACTGACAACTTAAACCTCACAGTAACAACTGGAAACACTAGAATTTTTTAAAACATAGCTCTGCAGTTTCTTTTGCTTTCATTCTGCAGTCCCCTCATAACTTCTGTCTGGCAGGTAGGGATGTTTCTTTCTTAGCCCAGGCATCATTTTCTGTTTCATATCTTGTGTATGAAATGACTCCTTGTATACAAAATTAAATTCCTTCCTTCCTTCCTTCCTTCCTTCCTTCCTTCCTTCCTTCCTTCCTTCCTTCCTTCTTCCAGTCCTTCCCTCCCTCCTCCCTCCCTTCCATCTTTTGGTTCTCACAAGCAAACTAATAATCTGTGTCCTTACAGCTATTCTCCTTCACAGTCCATATGGGTTCTTTTCAAAGATATTCAGTACTGTCGGAGTGCTCTACAGTAGCAGTTTAGAAGACAGCTCCTATTGTTTTGTAGAATGTGTATCCTTAAATCATGTAAACCTTGGGGTTTTCAGGTCAGTTTGCAAAGGTACAAATATGCCTCATCTTATGAAAGGCTGAGTCAGAGAACACACGGAAATAGAAAAGGCTAGTGGTGTGAGCTGGTAGTGATCTTAAAGTTTCTAGTAATTAATTTGTAATACAGTAGTTTTTCATTTCAAGTCCAGTTAATTTATTTGAATTTGTTACTTTTTTTTTTCTTTTACATCATTTGTGCAGCTGGCCTCGATCCACATGGAATTCCAACACCTTCTACCAACAGGAGGGGGAAGTAGCACCTCAGTTGAGAAATCAAAGGATGTCTTTCCATTATGAAAGCTGGAAAATTCAAGATAGTAGACATAAAAAGAGCGAATTAGAAGAAAACAATAAAGCTTGGAAACTCTGGCTTAGTGCTGGCATTTTGTCATCAACTCATGGCAAGAGATTAAAATGAAATATTGCAACTACAAGGAAAGGGTGATATTTCTATGGCTAAAGCACAGTGCTATTTATGCATAGATCTGGAATGTATTTCTAGTCTAAGCTTGCCCTTCTGTTCCATCCTCAGTTTAGACAATGGAAATCTGGATGCCGGTACCTTAACTCATACTGTATTGTGCCTTTCTATAACCCTTTGCTTTTTATGCCCCTTTCTGATGATCTGAACTGTACCAGTGCAGTATTTCCTACACTGAGATTCCTACTCAAACACCAAAGTCCTGCATAAGGGTTTACAATACTCAGACTCACACTGCACAGGTCAGTTTAAGGTTCAACAGGTACTAGAAAGTAGGACAAGTTAGGGATAAGAAAGTTTACCAAGGATAGAAAATGATCCAGGATAATTCAAACTAATTACAAAGAGTTGCAGAATAAACTCTTAATACTAAGCAGTAAATGGTGGATATAAACTAACGCACTTGGATCAAGACAAGATATTGTCAATCAAAGCTCTGATAGCTCGAGTCCTTTTGGATGTTTGAAGACAGGCATCCAAACATGAAACTATCAAATCATCTGTTTTGTTGTTGGAGAGTTTTTTGTTTTGTTTTGTTTTGTTTTGTTTTTTTTTCATCCGGTCCACAAATCTTCTGAGGTCTTATTTTAAAGAAGAAGAAAGAAAATCTTGTATTTAACATTCTTCTTTTAGGCAAAAATTTAGGGAAATGTGAAAGAAAACTCTGTAGTATGTTAGGTAACGATATATTTTAAAACAAAGTTACATTCTTCATAATAATATATGCTATGATAATACTAAGGTTTTTTAGAGATACCTCTGTAGTTTTAAAACACAAATTAAATAAAATTCACTGGATCTACTGGTTGACCTGTACAATTGCGTACAAGTCAAAAAGACTTGCAGTTTAAGATAATATAGAAAAAGATCTGCAGACCCACAAAGCATGTTCACAATTAATTTTGCTGCCCTCAATATTTTGCTGCTCTAGTTGGCAACTTATTCTGCTTTTATGGCAGAGTCAGCCTTGTTTGCATACTTATGACCTGTCTATTATTAGTCCATTTCCTTAAGGAAAAAAAGTTACTTGTTTGAAATTAATCTCTAAACCAGCTGACCAAAAGCTGCAACATTTGCATTCTTGCAAATCTGATACACAAAGGCACATTAATTCTACATTTTTACCAGCTGGCCAGATTTTTTTGCACTTCTTTTCTTTTTTATAAGTGCACATGCTAATGTTATTCTTTGCTTAGCTTTCCTATTTATTGTACAGGTTTATAAATACGTTCTTAGGGAGGCTAGGGAAAATGCATTTCAAAAGAATGGGCATTTTTTCCTTTTGTTCTTCAGCAACTCTTTTTAATAAATCACTTTCCTTATACATAGACAATGAAAAGCTTTAATCCTTCAGAAATCTGCTCCTCTGACTTCTCTGCTTCTGACACTCATTATTATATGCTGCAACTCTTCTGTTTCATTAGTGATAACCCAAAAGACAATAGAATTTTTTCCATTCTTATCCGTGAGCATGAAACTCTCTCTGATAAGGTACTTTAAATACCTCCTTTAATCTGGTCTGTGTCTCCTGTAAGTAATACACCAAATAACGAAAAAATGTTCAGGTGGATCATAATTTGTATCTACTACAAAGATATTGTTTGTGTAAAATATATGTATATTTAAATATTTCCCTCCATTCTCACTTTTACTGTATATTGTCTTATGCTCTGGATATGCAATTGATTTTAAGTGGATTAGTTCATGAATCCACCTAGAACCCCACTGAAGTGGAGAAGAAATTTTAATAAATAAGGCTGTTGTCATATACAGTATCTTAAAATTTCATAGGTAGACTTCAGAGTGAGTTTTCCCATTTGTGATAAAGACCATCAGGATAATGACTTTTTAAAGGATGAACAAGCTTAATATCACATTTCTGGCTTGTTCAACAATACACTTTGAGGATAAGATTTAAAAAAATATTTAAAGGTAGGCAGTGTATTGGGCATAAAAGTAAAGTATTGGGCATAAAAGTAAAATATTAAAAAGGCAGCCATAAATGATATATATGGTCCTTGTCCAAAAAGCAGCAATCGTCTGAGATTTCTGTATTTCACAACACAGAGAATATTTCCAAACAGCATCTGAGGTCCCAGGTCCAGGTCCATGGACTGAACAGGAATTTTTCTGGCTGAACGGGAAGTTTCATAGTATCCAGCCAGGCCCTTGCCTTGAGCATTTAGAAACCAAGACATTAGGTCACCGTCAGAATCGACTCATAAGTAAATTTAATATCAGCTAGTTTCAGCTTCTGTAAATTAGAATAGGCACATTAACTAATACTAGCTGTGGATCCAGGCCAGATGTTGCCAGGCTTCTTCTATATAGTTTAATTTGCAAGAGTTTTGTTTTTTTAAATTTGTCTTTGTCTTTAATATTGAGTAAGCAGTACTACCACTTGGTCAAAACTACTATGCTTCCATGGATATATATATTAGCCCATTCTTTACTGCCTTTGACTCTGTTAAATATGCACGGCTAGGAAAAGGCTATTTAAGGAAGGTTTTCTGTTCAGATTCTATGTTAAATTCCTTCCTGCCATTGGCCAAAGACATGAGACTGTCTTTGTGGTGAAGGCTTTGTCTTCATTCAGTTTACTGATTTATTTCAGTTATTCTGTGAGACACATAGAGGTTATATTTCCAGATAGAATAAAGTTTATTCTGATCTCTAACAACATGAGAGGAACTAGTATTCTTTTTTTCTCATGGAATTGTGTTATATGTACAGTTTTTATGGATACTTTAGATTTATTCTGTAAAGATGAGATTCAATCGTTTCTTGTCACTGTGTGTTTCCATTGACTCTCACTCTCAGTGATACTCAAAAGCCATTAATACCGTTAGTAAAAAAATGTTCCTCTGCTATGCAAGCTGTGTTAACTAAATATTCCTTAAAAAACAAACAAAAAACTATCCAGTGAAAAAAAATATCTTCTGTGCAACTAATTATCACTAAAAAAATAAATAAAGTTATCTTCTGCATGTTTGCACTTGTTTTTCCTGACATTTGATCATCAGAAAGTAACAGAAAGAATAGTAGGAAAAGAAAGAGTGAGTGACAGCTTCCAAGATTTTCATTGAGACAAAGATAATTGTTACAAATGGAACTTTAGAGTTTATTTTAGTTCCTTATGAGCTGTAGTGGTTCCCTGAATTTTCTTCAAGAATAAAAAAAAACCCATCTCTGTCGCTGCCACATTTTTGTCTTTGAGAATCTGGCACCTTAACACTCTCTCAACGAAATTCTACCTCTGCCCAGATTTCTGTTGCTGCCTCAACATCTAGATTTACTGTGATGGTAGCAGAGATATGGGCAGTTACTCTTACCAGAAAACAAAGCAATAAACCTCATTTTGTATCATATTGTTAAAATGACTATATGATGCTATTATTTCCCAAACAATAATACAGTGAAGTCACTTTGTCCACTTTTTAATGATAATACCATTCTCTCACTAATATTTATCCTATAACTATCAAATTATATAACTGAGTTATCTGAGATAAATGTAGGATACAGGTGTATGAAACCTAGAAAATTTAAAGAAATTACCCCATTTCTTAACTTTTCCAGAATGGAAAGGGAAACAAGCTTCTTTTACTTGCTCTGAAAACCTTCAAAGACTTAGTCTGGCCTTAAGAGTCTGTATTTTTAGCAACCCATATTTGATATCCATCTTGTGCTATGCTTACACATGCAAATGATTTCTCTGAGAAAGGACTCACAGAAATTGTCACTGTCCAATAAAATTTAGAAGTATATATAAAAAAGTAATGAACAAATGTTTTTTTGTCTTTGGGCACCTGTATAGTCTGTAAATACATGATACTTATTTCTCTTGAAAATTCTGGCCTATTCTGGAAAGCATAAATAAGGATTTTAGAGAGCATGGCATTATAATTATTTAGACTAACAGCTGGATGGCAAGTTGGAGAAATTTAATATGTGTCTGTGTCAGTACAAAATTTCACACAGTGATGATTTTTAGTAAGTCTAGGAGGAAAGCCTTCTCTTTCTTTTCTGGACTTTTCACAGTTGTTTCTTTTCACGAATTGTAAGACACCATGTGCTTGATTTTTATAGAATTTGACAGTGAATACTAGAAGCAGCTTGACAATCATTTGCTGCAAGACCAGTGCTATACCTTGTCACTGAAATAATAAGGCTGTATTTAACCTTAAGAATGAAATGATATTTTGCAAGTATATGGCTGAAGAAAACCTTCTTAGTATGTTCTCTCTTCTTCTGAAACTTTTTTCCTGTATTTGATCTAAAAATATGTTGGATGTTCATCTAATCTCATTCATCTGGACTGTTAATCTGCACTATATTTAAAAGTATTTTCAAAGATTTTTTTTTAAAGATATATGTCTCAATAAAGCATTTAAATTTTTACTTTGTTTTCAAAAAAATATGTTCATTCCCTTGTCACAGCTTGTCAGCCTCATTGATGTGGTGCCTGGGTTCTTGTAATTACCCATTGCAACATGCTCCAAAGTGTCATTTTAGTAAAGCAATGTAACTTTTTCCTTATCAATAAAGGTCAATTAGCCAGAGAAGTTTATGTTGTTGAAGCTAAAATGGCTGTTCTGAGAGATCATCATGTTATTGTTCCTTCAAGTTCCTGGATTTTTGTTATAGTAGGGGATTATTAAATTTTGATTCTTTGTTTTTTTATTCAATTTATTGACTTACACCTTGCAATATGAACAGTGAGAAACATCAGTAGATGCTGAAAAAAAAGCAAAGATAGGTTGAATGTTTTCTTCTGGTAAGGTTTTTTCCTTTCTTTTCCTTGATTTTTGATAACCAAGTCACATATTTCTTCTTCTGGTAGGGCTTACCATATATACTTATCATATATACTTATTATTACACTTATCACAACAAGAACAAATAACTTTTGGGTCATCAAGAGACATGACATTCAAGGGTTCTGATAGTCCAAATATAATGTAAGCATTGCAGCCAGATTTGAACATTCTTTTTTAAATGAATGGCGTATTTGTTAAAAAATACAGTTTCAGTCTTCCAAAGCCAGTAGTGAATTCATGTTGAATCTGCTGAATAATTTCAGCTGTGAAGGCAAAGAAATCAACAAACAAAATCCTCAAGGCTATTCTCATCACGCTGCCAAGGTAGGAAATTGTATTTATTATCCCAGTGATTATGAATGTGGAAGACTTGGATTCTTTCTTTACCTCAGATATGGCAATCGGTTTGATCCTGAATATAGTAGCTAAGCTGACTGAATCCTGCTCAGCATCCCATCTCTATTCCTGCAAGGATCATTCTGTGAAAAATCCTTCAGAAGCCAAATTATATAATGGCAGAGTGTGTGGCAGATTTGTACCCCTGCTTGTTTTCATTAGGTTTTTTTTATCACAGGAGGGTTTCAGTGACTACTCTTTTTTTTTTTTTTTTTTTTTTTTTCCTGGAAGGGAAAAGAGGGTCTCTCATAATTTCATTAAATAAAGCTATAATAGATACACACCTTAGTTCTTTCCTCCCTCCAAACTCATGCACTTCTGGATACAGGTTTCATCTCTGGTTACGGGAAAATCTGTGGGAATTCCTTGTTAAAAATATTATTAGCCCATGATTTGAATAGTTACCAGAACAGTTGCTTTATAACTAAAATGAGGATAGCTGATTTAAGAAAAGGTAGTACAGTATTGTGATCAATAGTTATGTGTAAGCACAAACTGAGAAAAAGTATTCACAGTTGCAAGTTAAACCAGATTGATTTACCTTTCTTTTTAAAACACAACCTAATTAAACCAAGAATGTGTGAGGTAGTCAAGGTTTATAGCAGAATATCCAAAACATCTGAGGTGATAAAAAGGAAAGCATGAAGCAGCCAAAGCCATCAGGTTATGTCAGATAGCCAGAAGGAAGAGCAGAACAGGGAGTGTTTGCAAGGATGCTAGTGACCTGTGTGTTGAGGAGCCTGAGAAGTGCAAGATGTAAACTGCTTGACTTTCGAAGCCAAGGTAATGACAGACCCTGTGAAAATTGGGGGAGAAAATCTAAATAGAGAAATGCCAGGCTGAAAATGCAGTATTGGATTAGCATCCGAGAATTTGAAGCTAAGCATGAAGGGAGTGTGAAATGGCAGTTGTCTGAGCTGAATGAAATGCAGACACTACTCATAACATAAAGAACATTTGATTTTACATTTTATTCAGTCTTTAAAATAATAATTTTTAGTAGACGGAATGTGAACACCCATTTGCCTGGAATTAGGAAAAACATATGTGACTATTTGGCAGTAATACAAAATTAGTTTGAGTTTTTAGATCCCTATACAGACTTTTAACAAGAGCATTGAAAATGAATGAGCAGAACTATAAATGACATCTTCCTTTCCTCCCCTACAGTACTTTTGGCCCAAGAAGAAATGAGCTGTGCTGCTATCACCCTAACATCTACCAGCATATTGCACAAAACCACTTTCACTAATAAAACCTTCAAAAGTCTATTCAGAATGTCTTTAACATCACAACAGCACGAAGAAGTATTAACATGGATGACAATTTGATCTCACATGATTCTGAAGAGAAGCCCATTTAAAAAAAATCAAAATAAATTTCAAAGACAGAAAACAATTTTGGTTTTGATCTCTTCCCCTCTGCTTCTATGTAATTTTCATTTAATTCTATGTTTTATATATCCTTTGTTTTTCCTTCCTCTACTCTTTTTATGCTTTCTTCTCGGGATTTCTTAAGTCAATATGAAACTAATAACTTCTGTGCTTCAGTTAACCTTTTGAACCTACAATGCTAGTATGGATTTGAAATCAAATCAGATGAATTTATCTACCCGTACTTACTAATAGCCCAGATAAAAGTATTTTTAAAAGTATCTGTTTATCAGCTGCTGACTGCAATAGTTCTGCACCTTCAGGGAGAATTTGGCAGAGTTTACTCTGAGCTTGACCTTGTATAAGCTTGCATAAAAAGTGGAAGACAAATTACTTAAGGATAATCTCACAATATGAGCAGAAGGCCAAATCAACAGCAAATATAAATTGGCATACTTCCAATGACTTCAGTGAAGCTATACCAATTTATACTAAGGATCCGACCCAGAGCTGTGACATGGTTACATACCTATCACCATGGTGTCATGCTGTGCAAGTCATGAACTACCTCTCCTTTCTCATGAGAGCAGTTCCACTGAAATAATTAATAGCCTCAAGAGGAAGGCAATCTATTTGTTACTTCTACAATGGATTCACAGAAAGTTTTTGTGATACACAAGGGGTTTATTTATTGTGTGAAATATAAATATATGCAGTCTGTGCATTTGTATCAGCAAATTACCAGGTAATGTTTGAATTACTTAGAATCATGCAGATGCCACTTTGCTAAAGCTTTTAAACAGCTTTCCTACACTTATTAGGAATTAAAGAGTCACTTTAATATAAAGGAGTGTACACCAAAGAAGTGAAAGGGTCAGCACTGTTATAATTTCACATTGGAAGTGAAATCCATAAGCAAGCCTTTGTATCATATAACAGGAGAAAGCAAAACACACCAAAAAAACCCCACAACCAACCAAACAAAATAAATAATTGGCATCTAAAAATTTAGCTGAATAATCTCTTTATGGTCCCCACCGGTATATTGGCATTAATGTAAAAAAACCTAGAAATCTTTGAATGAAGCTCACTGTATAACACAGAATTGTCATGGGGTGAAGCCTACCTGAAAACACAGCCCAAACAAATGAGATATTGACTACATCTGCCCAACTCTAACTAACTGGGTTAATAATGACCAAAAAAACAAAGAAGGAATAGATTAATTTTGTTATACTACTGCTGTTAATGTCCAGCTTTTTATGACAAAAGTAATAAATAAGCGTCCTTATTAGACCAGACCAGGTGGAGAACACACAAGTGGTCCTCCAGCAGTATGCAAAAGGTCGGGCCCCAAATGGAGCCTAGACCCTTTGAGGCCAGGCCACCAGATGGGACCTGATGTCTGGAGCAGTGGGACTGGCTGGAGCGAGGGTCCCGGTCCCAGTCCCCTGGCTTACAGTGCCTGTCTGAGCCGGTGTGGAGTGGCAGGGACCTTGTTCCCTGAGAAAGTGTAGTGTGTGTGTGTTGCAGGTTAGAAATCATAGAATAGCAATTGCAATCACCCACTGAGCCCATCCGGCTTAGTGAGTGGGTTTGAGATAATATGTCCCTGAGTGGTGTGGTTCTGTTCTTGTGGCCGCCCCACCTCAATTCCCCTGCAACAAGAACAAACGTAAAATATTGATGCTGTCACCATATTAATTAGCTATTAATTAATATGCACTATTCCCACATGAGTTTTCAAACAAAAAAACCTTGCTTTTCATCTGCTGGTATAGAAGAATGCATAACAAGCAATTTGTGGTTAAGATATTGTTAGTAAAGTAAAGAGGCACAGTAGTCATTGCCTCTTGCTTTCACTAGCTTTTGGGAGCCCTGCTTTTCAGGATGCTCAGTAGATACAAGTTGAGTTCTGCTGTCTCCAGCTTTCTGATTTTTATTTTTCTGATTTCTTCATATTGTTGAATGATTTATTTCCAGTTGGGGCAACAAATTCTCTTTCTTCCAGTGTTGTTGTCATAAATTTCTTGCTGTACATTCGTTTGGTTGGTTGGTGACATGTAGCAATATTTATTCTACATTCTGATACTTCTATTTGTCCCCTAACTTCTTCATACTGCCTTTGAAATCTGAAGTGTATTGAACTTTTGCTCACTGTACATCATATGCCAGAGAGGGTGAACGACAATTTTGTAATGTTGAGCATGAAGGCTGGCACTATGAGGGTATGTGGGCTGGTGGACAAACATAATTTTCTTGTGAATGCATTGCATATCAATAGCTGTCATACAATAATTTTTTTCCTATTCTTTACGTGAAGAGTATCTGACTTCAGTCTGCTTTCATTATCCATGAATCAAAGAAGTATTATTTTCCAAAAAATATAAAACTGAATCCTTAGAGATATTTAAAATTAGAGCTACTTAAAATCATCTGCAGATGAGAACATATTATAAACCTGGCTAATGTTCAGCATAAATATTCAGAGGAAAAAAAAAGAGTAAAGGCTCTGTTTATGGCTTTTGAGTGATAAACCAAACCCAGAGATTTAAGAAATAACTATTAACTTTATGCACTGGGTTTTCCATCTCACCAAGACACTTCATGACTAGTGACACGACATAGCTCCGAAGAATGAACAAAAAAGCTCTATTTAAATCTTAGAAAGAATGATAAGAGAGAAGTGTATATCACTCAGAAAAGGGGCAATTTGGGGAAGCACGTCCAAGAAAACAGAGCAAAAATTGAGATTTCTTGCTGCCCAATGGCAGCTAGGCAGATATATTCTGATATACATGGTATGAAGTCTTCATGATGAGGATAGAGATGAGATGTGTGACAAGATCTTCCAGACAGAAAGAAAGGGAAAACCCCAGTCATATCACAATTAGCTGCTTTTAGACGTTACCCAAATAGATACAAGCAATATCACAAAAAAAAAAAAAAAAAAAGAAAAAAATAAAACACCATCTTCTCAATTGTAGCTTTCAATAAAACTTACCAAAAATGAAAAGTCAGTTTTAGGATCAGGATTCTTTTGTCAGTTTTAATTAGATTGCAAGTCCTCTGGAGACTGCATACCTTGCCAAGACCTGTACTTTTAGGCCTAGATCCTGGAAGCATATGGATGTTCACCTTCACATGACTATTACTGTGATATTCAATGAATATCATGGATGATTCTTTATGCAAATTATACAGTGAACTAATTTGCACAGCTGCAAATCATTTTATATAACTTCCATTTATGGTCTGCCTCAAGCAGAGTCAAGGGTAGCACTGAGAATATTAAAACCTGTGTATGAGGTTTCCACGTTATGGTAGTTTTTTGCAGGGGAGGTAAATAGCTTGGGGTTGCTGGAGAATCTCTGAGATTGCTGGATGCTAAGATGTTGAGGTTAATAGAACACTGAATATCTGAGTATGCGCTGAAAATCTTGGGTATTTCCTGAATCTCCTGTTCTGACAAAGGGGGATCTCTGCTTATGGAATAGGTGGTGGTAGGAGAGATCCAGAGGCTCTTGGATCAGTGACAGCTGAAAGAGGGCTGAAGTCTATCTGAGAGCAGTTGAGGTTTTGGATGTGCCTGTGAGAGAGGGAGAAAAAGTGTGGAGGTGCTTTCCAGGTGGTTGCAGGGTGCACTGGGGAGCTCATCTCCCACAATGTCTGGAAGGTACCTGGGCTCTTTTTAGGTTGATTGAGTCAGGGAAGACAGGGGACAGTGAATGACAACGTTAGGCCAGCACTGAGCACACTCAGTGTCCGTGTTCCCTTGCTCATTTCTGCTACAGTGGCTGCTGGTCTCCTTCAAGCTATGTTCTCTGCCTTCCTGTTGAGGCTTTATTAAAAACACATTCAGAAAAACCTGCTAAGTTTTCTTGGCCAGTGGGCAGAAAGTGGCTTTATACTCTAAAAAGGCAAAACTGAAAGAAAATTCCTTCTTCTTCCCCTATTTTGCCTGGATGCATAACGGAATACTTGGAATCGGAAGGAAGATATCAAATACAGTTTGATAGTTGGCCTTATGAAGTATTAATGTGTTTAGCTAAGCACACACATGATTCTGTTTCTGGAGTGATGCTTAGGTTCTGCTCAAGCTGGAACTATCTTTATACTGACTAATGCAGTGGGACCTTCAGCCTGATTTTACTTGTAGATACTACTGTAATACAAATAATAAATATTACTGCTAATATTCCATTCTGCAGCACAAGAGTCATATAATTACCTACATAAATTCCCATTCAAGTGTGTAGATGTAAAAAGTATGTTCGACAAGTGATCCAACCATTGAACTTTTAAGAATATATGAGAGATGTTAAGCTACTAAAATTTAAAATCCTACAATGTTATAAAATCATTTAAATTCAGAACAATTTCATTTGACACCATTTGGATCTGGAGCAGAACATATCTTGCAATTCTTAAGTGAAACCATTTGCAATTAGAATAGGCTGAAAAAGAGATGACTTGCTATGTTTAGATAAGAGAAAGAAAAGGATTTGATTGTAACAGGTTTACAGAGTTTTGACAACAAATCCGCTGAGGTGTATTTCCTGTAACACAGTCCGTGTTGGCAACAGAGTCACATAGGAGCAGTGGACAGTAAAGCTGGAAGGTGGCAGGACATGGGACTGCACAGGGGCGTGGGAAGAAGGCAGGCATGAAAAACACAGCGTAAAGTTAGAATGATTGAGAATGGTTTCCAATTTTTCACGTTTGGCTTCCCACATCAAGCTTGCCTACTGATATGTGATACTAGACTCGTGGTACAAAGTATGTGGTAGAAATAGACAAGGAGAGAAGCAGAGATGTGAAGGCATCATCATAATCACAGTATCATAATAATCACATAATCACATATGGTATTGAAGGGAGCACAGGAGCGAAAGTCTGGAGAGAAAGTACTTCTCATACTCTTTGCATAACCCTGAAAGGAATAAAAAGAAACTTTCTTTGGTGTTAAGACCATAAAGTCAAATAACATGGGATTAACTGTAGCTCTTCTTGGCCCAAAAATAATTTCCTTCGAAAAAAAAGTTCAGCAAACCCCATGTAAAATTATTCTATTTAAAATTTCAGAAAGAGATGGTTTTCTTATGTACCTTAAATGTATTTATCATAGAGAACTGCATCCTTGATTATGGGAGTTCATATGCCACTATAGTGTAAGGTAATAGAAAATCATCACAAACTTGCTCATACTTTTATTGCGTTTCTTCTATCAGTTGGAAGTCAGTGAAAGGTAATGAAGTCAGGATGGTGGAAGTTTGCAAACAGAATCAGAGGTTATACTGTTCCAGGTGGTTTAAGTGCTTGTCATGCCTGAAAGAGAAAAAAAGCCCCTGCCATTTGAAGCTGGGTGTTGTTAGGCTTCACTGATTCTTTACTATTCCTCACAAAGCTGCAGCTGAGTGAAAATCAGGAATACAACATATTTTGTGATTATGATGATGCCTTTTTTTTTTTTTCCTTTTTTTATTTGGGGGAATGGGTTAGGGAGAGGGTGGGTTTAGGTTTTTTTTTCTGTTGTTATGAAGAAATTTTCTTCTGGATATATAAGGTTGTCATATTTATTACTGTCTCCTTCTGATTCATATTACTGCAAACAGATTTTTCTGTACAAAGTATACCTTTAATAGTACTTAAGTTGCATATACTTTTTAAAGAAACTCAGAATTTCTATATCATTTAT
The DNA here is from genome assembly GCF_034638445.1 of Ciconia boyciana. NCBI lineage: Eukaryota > Metazoa > Chordata > Aves > Ciconiiformes > Ciconiidae > Ciconia > Ciconia boyciana. The sequence continues at coordinate 39,511,924 of NC_132938.1, forward strand.
CTCCAAGATGATTAGGAACTCATTTTCTTCACTAAGATCTTCATCCGACTGTGGTAAAAGACAAACTAGTTTTTGGTACTTTGCTACCAGTAAATTTCCATTCAAATAATAAATATATTGACACCGATAACAATAAACTGTTCAGAGTAAGAAATGTATGGAGGCAAGCTGTAAGGAAGAAACAATGGACTATTTCTGCAGACATATTTTTACTCATCAGACAATAAAATGATGCAAACTGAGGTTAGGTAGTGTTGTGCAAAGGCCCCAAATAAAGCTGATACGTTACTTTAGGTCCTACTGAAAATTAAAGAGTCCAAGCCACAAAACAAAGAACCTTCCTTTGTCTCAGCACAGGAAGAAACAATTAAAATCCAATTAAAATCCTTTTTCTGGACGCTGGATCAGCAGCCAGTGCCTGAGGAAAGACCACAGAGAGCCAATGGCCAGGGAATCAGCAGGCTGCCCTTGGGGCCAGCATCGTGTTTTCCCCAAGCTGTTCCTGTCAGTGCTGAGCTGGGCTTAGGAGGAAGGAGGGAGAAAGAAAAAGAGTTGCTTTGGGATACTGGACTAAGGGAAAAAAGAAAGTGATCTTTAGATTGAGGAAACACCTCCTGGTTTTTGTGCCTTCAGTGTTTAAGGGAACAGAACTCTTTTCACTCTGTTTTATTAAGACTTCATCAAAGACATACTTCACTAACAGAATCAATTTTCCCAGCTAAGAAAGACAATCCATTAGATCAAAAATACTCAGTTTCTTGGGACAGGAAGCGATGAAACTGGTGTTAGCAGTGAGATCCATTTTTCTAACGAAGCAGATTGTGTGTTCATATTGCTGTCGAATCAATATGCAATAAATAATGGAGATGCTCATAGATATAAAAATAGCCAAAAGGAATTGATATAAGACCAAAAGGAATTAAAGCAAGACTTAAAACTGAGCCAGGAGACTCCACAAAATGAATTAAAGCAACATCTGGAAACTTCCCAAAAAGAATTGACCATGAACTATTGTTAGAAATGATATCTTTGTCTGAGTAGCAACTACAAAACTCTGTCTAGTCTGATAAAATGGAGGGGAGCCATGAACTGACTGCCCTGGATCAACAGGTTTTCCAGGAGTAGAGGAGACCAGGAAAACTTCGTCTAACCTGAAATTTGCTAACAGAAATGGGCACTCAGGGGTTTGGGCAGTTAAACAATAGCCTTGAGAGAAAAATTAAAGGGACTATAGAAGACAATTGTCTGGGCAAGGGATTGGGCCAGATGAGATGGCGACTGAGGCAGGATGTTTGCTGAAGTTTTCCATCTTGTTTTTACTCAAAAATGCCTGGAGGGGAGAGGTCAGATTGGCTCAGCTCAGATAATGCAACCCTCCACCCCTGTATCTATGAGGGAAAACTCCCTGGGAAGCTTATTTGGCACAGCTCAACATCCTAGTCCAAATGAATGGTTGGGGAGATGAACAGATGAACAACATATGGTCAGAGGCATGGAGCAGTTGTGAGAGGCACTGTTTGCTCTGAACCCGTAGGCACATTTCCGCGTTAGCGGCTGGCTGTCTTGTCTACCCCCCCATCAATTCCTTCCAAACACAGTTCTTAAGCACATTTGAATAATTTTGGCTAGCAGGAGAAGTAACTAAAAACCTAAAAATACTGGCCATTTGAATTATATGTGTGTAGTGAATTGCAGCCAAGCAGCTGTGCTCTGGTCAAAATTTATGGAACTGGTCCAAAGCCTGGTGAAACACCTCTTCTGCCTGCTGCGATGCCCACTTTTCCTCCTCTTTACCAGTTATGAGAGCAGAGCAGGTGTAAAGCCTCACTCCATATTGCTGAACATGGTTAACATTTCCTCAAGCTACAACTGTCTCTCTGCACAGGTGCTGTGCAAATGCTTAATGCTGACAGCTAACGTAAAGGCTCTGCTCTTCCTTCAGCAGTATGCTGTAGTTTAAAGGGTCAATCCCAAAGGGATTAAGAAATTTCTTCCATGAAAAATTGTGTTTCCTTAACCAGTGCTCAAAATGCTTCCAACATCTTCAGCTGACCCCAGGATGATGAATGAGGTCATCTTGCTTAAGTCTATGTTACTTTACATTATGTTGCTGCAGCTCAATAAACACACTTAAAGGAAAATCTTGTTTTCATAATAGAAAAAAATGAAATGCCTTTCTGATATGGCTTGCACCATTTCAGGTCACCCTGTTCTCTCTGCCATTTATTGAACTGCATTAGCATCACCTTCAGAGGAAGCAGGTCACCCTTCCTTTTATGTGAAGATACAAAGTGGTGAAGTGAAAAGGGTGGGTGAAGCAAAAGCAAAAATTGCAATTAGTTTAAGTGCTGCTCTTAGAGCATTCCAGTCAAAATTGAGAATTGAAAGGAAGAAATAAGGGGGAGGAGGAGGGAACAGTTCTAATTTAAATGATAAGTTTTTATTTAAATTTCAGTGCCTCAGAAAAAGACAAAGAAACTGGAATATGACTAGTGTGAAACTGTCTTATCCAATATACCTTTTTTATCTAGAAATGGTCAAGGTAGGTAGTCTACATGATTGAAATACATGCTGAAATTTGTTCTTCAAGAAATATTTAATCTCTCTCCCTAAATGTAAGCTATTAATTAATGAAATTGTGATTGTTTTCATCAGGGAATTTGTGTGTAATAAAAAATGGCAGGATTATGCCCTGTATGCTGCTTTTCCTATTAAGTGACAATAGTACTAAGGAAGATAACTAATGAGATACTTGCATACTTCCTTTATGAATATGCTTATTTTGAGCTGTCCCCCTTCCTCAGAAATACCATTGGTTTTAAAATGCTAATTTGGAAAAAAAATTCCCTTTCAGCTGTGCGGATCATAATTTTCCAAGTCTCTGATGGCTGTGTGAATGCACCTCAAGATATAGCTTGAACCTATTAAGAGGGAATATGTTTGGGAAAGCCATTATGAATGCTTTCTTGGGAAAAGATTAATCTTCTTCTTTTTCCTGCTTATATATTTTTTTTCACTCTTCTTAAATCTATAACAACATTTGCCTATTCGTCTATTCATACCTGGAATAATGTGTGAAAATTTTTTTCATTCAAAGAAAGCGTATATAACAATGGTTGATTCATGTGACAAAAGCAGTATACAAATGAAGACCACAGGCTATGGATCTAGGCAAGACAGCGCAGTTCAATCTACAAGAAGCAGATAAATATGTATCTTTACACACAACTGCATTATCATAGCAGATTGATATCATTAGGATGTCTCTAGAACTTCCTCATTTTTTTCTTCTCTCCTTGTGATTGCTTTTATGACAGGCAGCATTTCAGCAATTCTGTGAGACATGGATATTCCTTAAGATTTGATCAAACCATTTACATAACAAAGTTCCCCAAAAAGCTGGACATAAAAAATTGAGAAGGTTAGCCCCTTTTAGGAGCAAAGAAAATGTATATAGAGATATTTTAGGCTTTTTTTTTTAGGATGCACAGAGGGCTGCTGAACTTCTGAATTGACTGCCAAGAAGTACAGTCTGGGAGTTGACTGGTAATCATGTTTCCACACGAGGTTGATAATCAAGTATTTGCATATACTATTGAAAAGTATGACAGAAAAATGAAAGGGGCATTCAAAGAGGAAGGGAACACAGTGTATAGTCAGGAGAACAGAAAATAATACTTTTTTTTACTTAAACTCTTGCATCAGTTCATTTAAGTATTCAGTTGCAGGATTGTGGCATGCATACAATAGCAAGAGGGGTTCTATACAGACAGTCTGCTTGTTCATGCTGAATGAAATACAGAAATGAAACATGTCAAATACATACAAATCCATGAGAACTGGATTTCTCATATATGTATACTTTTGACAGATATTTAATAGTATGAAAAATGTAAAGTTGCACTCATCTTTTCTTTGTACTAACCCAGTTTTAGCTGGAAGAAGAAACATTTTCCTTCTAAATTGGATCACACCTCTTACAATCATGTGATGTTGCCATCACGTCATGGGGTGGAATGGGGAAGAGGAGAAATGGGACATACCTTGTTCTTTGCCACTATGCATCATTGCAGCTTGTTTCCAACTTTGGAAGAGCTGGGCCACTACATGGTAGCCAGGAGTACATAACTTGTTGGTATCAGATTGAGAGTACAGTAAGTAGGGCTCCAAAGCCAGGGTCTGACAGGAGGAAGGCATGCTCATTTCCTTGATAAATCCATTTCTTGTCCAGAATACACTTGATGGCTAACCAGTATCTGTTTTCTCCCACTGCATGATAACAAAGAAACTTGCCTACTGGAGGTGCATGGTAGTCCCTTGATTCAACAGTTTAATTAACGTAGCTTGCTGCATCTCTCAGACCTTGTACCTTCAAACTCTGCAGTACAGCTCCTATTCAAAATTCCATATAGTTCCCCTCGCTGCATATCCACACAGCCTTTTCGCCATACATGGTACACACAGGTGGGTAATACGTTTGTATCTGATATTGCAAAGGAACTGGAGATTATGCACTGTATGTTGACAGGTAATATGGCTAAAACTGTGGAGTTATATAGAAAAAAAAAGATATAACCAGAAAAGATTTTTTTCCCTTCAACTTTAGACACCCAAGATTTGAGAGCACCAGCTCTAAATAAATTACAAATGCTGGTTATCCATGATTAAGAACTAGATTCTTTATTTATGAACATTACTAAGCAAGCTGCCCCAAAAAGAAACATTAACACTAATTTCATATCCTCTGGATTTTCTCTACAATGTACAAAGATACCTAATGAGAACATGATGACAACTTTATCTCACAGACAGATAAAGCAAAACTCATTAAGCAATTTTTCTTCTGCCAAATATAAGGAGGATCATGACAGCTTCTTAGAGCTCACAAATCTCAAAAATTAAACTTGATGAATAAAGGAAATTAAAAAATCACTATTTTTAAATAGCAGTATGCCAGAATTTGGTAACAAAGGCAATAGTATAAGCAGTCAAAATTAAGAATTTATTATTTTATTTCTACTAGAAGTAAGAAAAGCTTTCAGTGAATTTTGTAAACACACTTTTTTCAGGCTCTTGCTTGTTCTTGAATGTTAGTATCTTTATTTTGAAATATTTCTTCATGATTTCATTAAGCACTAATACACAGCAATCAGCAAGGCTAGTTTTTACACAGCTTCAGATCTTTCAGGTGTTATGTGTGCTTGGGCAAGAGAGTACTTTTCTCCTGAAGGTAATATATTAGGCATATTTGTGTAGAAATGTCTAAGTTGTGATCTATTTCTCGTTGTTCTGTGCAATAATGGATTACTTAACTCCTTTGAAAATAAAGACAAAGGTGCCTACACTTCTTCATAACCTTCTTGTAATCTTTGGTCTAGGACAATGATAGAAAAACAAAGTTCAGTCATATTAGGAACTGATATAAATATTTTTTCTGCAGATATTAGAAAATACAGTATATACACATTTAGGGGATATTGCATGAGGTATGAAATTTTCAGTGTAAAATTTTGTCGTATGAGACCTTTTTTTGTGCCCCCTCTAACATCTCAGATTTTTTTTTTTCCCCTAGAACAAAAGATTCACACCCATTCTACCTTCCTTTAGTTTGTCCTAAGCCTGTGAAAGAGTCAGCTTTATACATGCTTAACTGATTGAATAATAGATTTTCTAACTATTGCTTGCACCAGTTGCTATCCTAGAATGAACTTTCAGAGTGCAGAAGGATGGGCAATGTAAGTGGGCTGGATGAGGAGTCTGTTTTCCTGTACTTAAACTAGAAAGATGTTTTTGGGTTTTTCAAAGCCTACAGGTAAGTTTTTCCCCAACCTAGGTCTGTACTGGACAGACATCTACAGATGGAATATTATGTTATAACTTCAGCAGTTCATCTATGGGCCTGAGAAGACAACACGATTCTAAGACAGACTTCTGAAAAGCAAACTGCTAGATATGGCAAGACATATAAACAAACAATAGGGACCCCAAAGCACAAATGACACTGCTTTGTTATGTACATGAAGATGTTTGAAGAAAAAAATTGGGCTCCCAATGTGGGATTTCTGAATTTTTTTGTATCTATATAAATATTAATAACATATGTTGAATGAAAACCTGCATTCTGAATTAAAATAAGATATTTTGCTCTTCCTCCCTCTGTGGGCAGTAATTGCTATTCAGACTGTATCAGCAACCAAATGTGACCATAGATGTCCCTGAATGATTTCCCCTAACCTTTATTTCTACCAACAGATTATCAAGTAGCTTCTTTGACCATGCTGCTTTCTAGACAAAGCTTTATACTATGAAGGTTAATATAGCCTTCAACATTTTCAGCAATACAAAAGAAATCCTGAAGAAGTCCAATGGTGACTATAACTGAACAAACAGAAACTGCCCTTCTCAATCTTGATCTTCAGGTTCAGAGTTGATGGATTGTGTTCCTGTTCCAGCTGACAACCTCCTGATGAAGACCCTTTCATTTGAAACAGACGCTTGCCTCTCTTTATTTACCTCGTCAAGATTGTTTTCACTTTCACATTCATTGCTATCTGTGTCTAACTTGGCCAGGGACTTACAGAGCATTTGTTGTCTATATCACCCCAGCAGGTTCTTGTGTTTGCCTCTCTTTGTCTGTTGCTTCTTTTAATTACTGCTACTCCTAAACCAGGCTGTTTATCCTCTATAAAGCAGTTAAACTCATTTTTCTCACTGAATTGTTTACAAAACTGCTAGAGGAAAATTGAGACAGGGTTACTTTTTTTCTAAAAAGTCAATTAAAAAGTGTTCAGGAAAATGCAAGACATCTGGGTCCCATTTGAATTTGATAATAAGGTTCATACAGTAATAAATACCTGCAAGCTCTCATTACAGATGTAAACATATGTATGCCACAGAAGTCTGAAATAACTCCAGCACCTAACCACTGCTATTGTATGTTTAAACACTGATGTTATCAATTGATTTATACCAGTACAATCACCCTAATTACCATTTTTCATTCCAATTAAGTCAATTGTGTTATTACTTTGTTTCCTAGAAAATCGTTCAAAATTTATCTTTACTATATAATGCTCTGCCAAACTTCATCTTATTTGGCACTGCCCAACTTCATCTTATTTTGTGAGACAAATGTAATGATAGCTTTCTGATAGCTTTGTCAGTTATGGTAATCTAACCATACTTAAACCAGATTTTGCTTACAGACACTTATGAATAGTTATTAATGGACCGGTTTTTTTAAAGACTGCTAAGAGCACATGCATGAAGGAGAGAAAAAATGGAACATGGAAGAAAAAATTTATTCATTTTTCCAGTAAAATTACTTCTTATAATTGTAAATTTGAGATAAGGTTACAAAGGATGGACAAGTTTATGGTAATGCATTTGATGAGAACATTTATCTTGAGGTTCTGCAACGCGTGTATGCCTGTCACAGTATAGCACAAAGTCCATTTCAGGATATAACTTGTTTAAGTTGGGCTTCAGAAGATCTTGTAAGAGTACTGAAATTAGTTTGTGTTGTCAGCAGTCTTTTCTCATATACAGAATGTGTGTAAAATCCCTGGTTTTAGGGCATACATTTCCAAAATGTATATTTCCAAAGAGGGTTCACCAAAACTGTCCCAGGTTAATCAAACTGAAGCATCTTGGGTCTTCTAAGGGATTTAATAGCCCCTGTGGGTTCCTTTGCTTCCAAGGGTACTATGAACACATCCAAATACTTCTCAATAAGGTTACTCATTAAAAAATTCAGCAGTGTAGTTCTGTCATTAGCACCTAGTTTCTTTCAGCTTATTTTTAAACTATTGTTAAAATGTATGCAAAGATGATGCTTATTTCTATTTTATTTAAATGTGGTTTGATCTTAAAATATAGGCTACTGGTTTTTGTAAACTGATATTTTCTCAACTGAAACCACACGTCTGTTTTTCTAGACTGACACTCATAACATTTACAGTTTTACTACTTTGCTTTTTCACCAAGTACTTTAATTAATGAAGCCCTCTTCCTTTCTAGAGATTTTAACAAACTTCTTGCCAAGTCTCTCACTATTTTGTTTCAGTGTGTTCAAGTATAGTCTGAAGGGATTTAAACTTTCTCTGGCCATTACTTCTTCAGCTTGAAGTGAAGGCAATTATTTTGCCCCCAAGGACTGTTTTAAGGGTTTCCTACAACCATTACCAGTGAGATCTCTTGATTCTTATTAATTTGCAGGACTTCTTTTCATTCCTATTTCCATGACATATTTGAAAGGTGAATCTTCTAAAAGAAATTTGCTAAGCTGCCATGAGCTAGTGGTCTTGGGCTTTTTGTAATAGTTGCGCGATGGGGAAGTGACATGACAGAAATACATTCTTCAGTATATTATATTGTACGTAAGCTCAACAGAAGAGAAAGAAGTCTATTTTGGACTACATAAAAAAGCAAATATAGTTTCTAATATGACACTACTGTCTTCCTAGGCATTTGTCAGGCCTCTTATTAGAAGGTGACTCTGTTCTGAGGTTTTTCACATTCAGTTTTAAGCTCAATTAAAAGCTTCCACTCATCTGCTTTGGAACAGATCAGGCAGAATATTGCAACAGGTATCTTAAGTGTTTTGGAGGTGCAGATGTTCAAGTTGGGGAGGGAGTGAACCGTGTTCAGATTCCTCAGCTGCAGGAGAGATGGGGACTTTCTATACGGGGGAAGCATCATTCTGCTATCTATATCCAACCATGTGCATAATGTTTCCTCTTCCGAATCCTTTTGGAATATGGAATGTAACTGTACCTTATATAATAAATGGGCCCCAAATGCCAAATGCAAATGTGAATTTAGAAACTCAGGAGTGAAAACAGTAGGAATTATCTGAGAATTCAAGAACTGCGTATTCAAATCCAGAAGAGTAATTTATTTTACTAAAGATACAAACCTAGGTTAGTTTCAACACCTAGGACATATAATAGAAAAGTAGGTAGCAGCAGATTTTTACCTACTGCTGTTATATGTATTTATCCATTTGAACAGTTACAGCAAGGATTTTTAACAAAAAGGGGGAAGAGAAAATAAAGGGGAAATTTATATTTCCTTTTCTCAACAGAAATAAAAGGAAAATCCTAGCAGAATTTATAAACACTTGTCAAATTATGCTTTAGTAAGTGAAATCTAAGCCTCTTTGTACGGGCTGCCCACTAGTGTGTATGAGAAAACTGGGTTCAAAATGGAAAAAAGAAAAACCAATCAGAATTCAACATAAGTTCCAGTATATGTTCAGCATTTTCTCTTCTTTAGACTCTGGCAATTTCTTCAAGGAAAGAGAAAATGTGTAATTTGAAACAGCAGTTAAGAATAACAGAAGAGTTATAGGAGAAGCGAATGAAATCAAAGAGATGAAGGAGTCTATTCCCCCCACACTTTGTAAGATCGTATGTCACTAAGGAGCCAATGCCTCCTACTACAAGATTTTGTGTTCAGGCACTTAAGACTTTGCCAAGCTAACCAGTCAGACTGAATTTTCTCATGCTGAGTGCCTGTTGCAAGGTGAATCTGTTTGGATTTTGCCAGCCAAAGTGGCTTAGCTCTTTCCAAGAATAATACCAGTAAAAAAATCTGTTGGTTGGCCCACACTAAAAAATTTTAGTGACCTTTTCTTTGACGATCTTTAAGTAAACTCATGCTTTGAACTTGAAAATTGGCGAGCTATTACAGTATGTGCCTTTTCTGTCACAGTAAAATCTGTCTGAGCTTGTCTATGAGCTGTAAGATTAAACAGAAAAGCATAGTTTGCAGAAATTTGATAGAGGTATCTTTCACAGTTCTCTGAGGATTTTTTTTTAATGCTAAGCTTGCGTCAGTCTGGTGTTAGAAGGGGCACCAAGCTTAGTGCTGAACACCACTGGTTATTCCCTGACTGGGTGAGGAACCTGCATAGCAATAGTGACATGAGACTCCCAGGAGCACGAGGAATGCAGACACTGGGGTAACTGGAAGTGAGCATGAGTGAGAGGGAACAACTGGATGGACAGGCAAGATGGAGGGAACAAAGCAATTAGGAGCAAGGGAAGAGATGTACTGAGGCTACAAAAACTGAAAGGAAGAACCTGTGAACATGGAGACCAGGGAAAGTGTTGGAACAGGGACAGGCAATTCTGGAGAAAGGAACTGAGGGTCTGCTGGTACTGTACGTGGGATGAACATCTTGGCTGGGGGCCTGGGAATGCGTAAGTAGGAAGAGTTGGAATAGTACAAAGAAGCAGAAGTCAGCAAAGGTGATGAGAAAGAGACAGAGTTAGTGATATTCTAATTGGGAAGAATAGAGCGAAAAGTCTATTTTTATTAGAGCCTACTTTCCTTACAAGACCAGAAGAAAACTGTTTCTGAATCCACCTTTGGTATTCAGTCAGACCTATTATGAAAACCAGTGGCAAAATATCCTGTCTCTTTCTACATGGGACGCTAGTGAAGATCACAGGAGAAGACAACCAATTACTTCTTTCAGCTCAAAGGACAGGCAAGAATGGCTAAAATGAGTTAATCCACATTTTGTCTCTGAACACTGTCAGTAGCAGTTATTTGGAGAGAGTGTAAGAAGCATGGAAAATTACAAAGATTTGGCTGCCATTGCAGAGAAATGGGATGACATTTTACTTTCTAGGAATCTATGGGTTAAGAAAAAACTAAGCTAGAGTTTGCAGCTGGGCTCATTATTTTTACTAACTTCTGATAGATTCTGCAGTGATAAAAGTGAAAGCTAACATCATGCAACAAAGTGATTTTTCATTTCCTGTCTTTTCCCATGAGAACCCTATAGCCACATTTATATAAATGTTAAGACTCCATGGTACAACAGTTGCAATTTGAACATAATATAGTATCCTTACTGGAAAATCAGGTTCTAACAACTGGGCATCCAGATATGTTTTACTGGCTACCAAATGTCCCTGCAACTCATTTCTGCATCTGTAAAAGGGACATAATAATACTCCTTTTATTTCAGGGGACCATTGTGAGCATAAATTCAATAATTGAATAATACTTGTGAAGAGTTCAAGTAATACTTTTCTGATTGGAATAAAAAAGTTCCCACAGAAATTAATAAATCTGTCTTCTGAGTTTGAATTGGCTCAATTAAATAAGGACTAGAGATAGGCACTAGAAAAGCTAAAAGAAACAAAGTGTAGCATCAAATATTGTTAAATGGGAGCTATCCATCCTGTGCACAAAATGAAAGAGGAATCTTAAAACATTATTGTGATCAGGAAGCTAAAGAGTGTACAATAGTGAATAGGAGGGGTACTCATGATCACTTGAGGTTATATGTAATTCTGGCATTTCCTAACTTCTAAACGCATATCCCTGGAACCCCCAAAACGCTACAGTGTAGTTTATCTGTCTTCATGTGTTTTATATGATACATAGTGTGGTCTGTCTGACTCATAAGATATATGCAGGAAAGACAACCATTTTAAGAAGAATCCTAATGTTTCTGAGAAGCTTTAATAAAGTATGCCTTACATGACACAAACTCTTTAATTCTTCAGGTGTGTACTTTACTGAAAACTCAGACATGTATTTCAATTCGAATACTACAAAAATGCTGAAAATGGGTAGCAGCTTTTTACTGATTGCTTCTGTATCCACACTCAATTCGGCAATAAGCAATCAGACAAACTTCTTTTTATCTGTTTCTGTTGTATGAAGTGTAAGAAGGGGTCAGGGGACAATTATTTAGGTTCATTTTAAAGAATTGCCTTCTTTCATCTCATCATTGTGGTTATAAATTGAATTTGTATTTTGTGTTTATACACAGTTTCCTTGGAAGGTCAGGGCAGGCATATTATATTAACTAGAGCTGTGCAAAAGATTGATTTTTTGGTTTGTTGGCCCAAACAATGAATAAATACATGTAATGGATCAAAGGAAACAAAACATTTGATGTTATTGTTGTTTTTTTAACATTTTACATTAAATTGGAGAAACTATACAAGTAAAATATGTTTTCAAAATGAAGCATTTTCCCCCATTGTAATATTATAACCCCTTAAGAAAGGATATTTTTAATTTTGGTCTGGCACTGAAATTTATTTTCTGTGGAATCCTTTACAATTTTGATGGAAATCTTTGTTTCTGTTTTGATGGAAATCTGTTTCTTATAGCAGTTACGTTTTTGTAATAGCTTTATGTATGACTGAGGACACTTTACCTTTGTAGTTCTACATCTGACATAGTTCAGTATAACCCTATTTAGATATGGCTTAATCCAAAACTCATGCAATAAAATATGTCTGTCTTTTTCAACATGCAGTGTATCAGTACCCAATTTTATATAATTTCTTTTAAATACAGTAAGTTTTGAGCTTCTAGGCTCAGCCTTCCTTTAAAAATACGTCATGACAAAGATGTGCTACTCTTTCAGAAGTGAAATACGAGTAATTTTTTGAAATCACATATGTCTCAAACAGCTGCCTTAATGCCTATCAAATGTTTGCATAATTCTTTTACTCTTATCAGAGACCAATTATGCAAAATTGCAGGAAAAAGGAAGACTTATTTTTGGAATTGAGAGGATGAGTCACATGCAAAATTTGTTATGATCTTAACTGAGGAGCAGCTCCAAACTGTACAGATTGCAGTATATCAAATACTCCTCTTAAAAGGACTTATGTATAAAAGCTGAAAGTATGAAAAATACAGCTTTTTTGATTCTTGATTTTGCAGTTATATTGCCTTTAAATTTCCTTTTGGTTTAAGAAGCATGTTTCCTAACTGACTGAAAAAAAGTGTCAGCATGATACTTTCCTTGCTGGTTTATATTTCAGAAGGTAATAAAATTCTGTCTACAATTTCAGCAAATAATCTATATGTTGTCAATGTTCTTATGGAGCTATATTTTTATAATAGCTGACAGGAATCAAAGCATAATGTTGGAAATAATTTTATCACTGAATTCTTGTAGATAGTCATTGGATATAGTATAGTGAATTTTTATTTCTTAAGGTAATTAATAAGAAAGTATAAATAATCAGTTTTATAAGCAGAAATACACTTTTAAGCCATCATCAAGCAAAACTATTCATGAAGCAGCTGGCACTAAAATACTTCAAATGTCAATATCTCTAAAGGATAAGGCCGATTCGAACTAAAAATCTGAATTTAATGGAATTGTTATGAAAACCAAAGAATATTTGAAATTTCTGAACAAATGGAGTAAATGATAAAGGTATTCATGAAGGCTAGTTTAGAGGTGAATTGTAGAAAAAACAGGCTTAACAGGATAAAGGAAAAAAAAGGCTAATTTTAAGTACATTGTCCATACATCTGAACATATTTTGTCTTCCTGTGTAATTTGAATGATCATAGGATGGTCATTTTCAGATTTATTGCTTAGTTATATTATTTTGAAATTTCTGTGAAAACCAAAAATAGTCATATCGGATTTATGTGGCAACGTTGTGGTAGTGAGGGAGGGCTGCAGGGGTGACCTCTGTGAGAAGAGACCAAGGGCTGCCCCGTGCTGGACACAGCCCATTCCAGCCAGCTCCACAACAAACCCACTGCAGGCCACAGCTGAGGCTCTCAGCGATGTTGGTGGTGCCTCTGTGACAGCATATTTAAGAAAGGATAAAAAACACCAGGTGGCAGCTGTGAGAGAGAAAAATGTGAGAGAAATGACTATGCAGACATCAAGGTCAGTGAAGAAGGAGGGGGAGGAGCTGCTCCAGGTGCCAGAGCAGAGATTCCCCAGCAGCCTGTGGACAAGATCATAGAGAAACTGGTTTTTCCCCTGTAGCCCATGGATGACCCCAGTGGAGCAGATATCCACACTGCAGCCTGTGGAGGACCCCATGATGGAAGAGGTGGATGTGCCCTGAAGGAAACTGCAGCCCATGGAGAGCCCACACTGGAGCAGGCTCCTGGCAGGACCTGTGGCCTGTAGGGGACCCATGCTGAAGCAGTCTATTCCTGATGGACTGTACCCCGTGGAGAGGACCCACATTGGAGCAGTTCTTGAAAAACTGCAAACCATGGAAAGGACCCACAATGGAGCAGTTCATGAAGGACTGTATCCCATGGGAGAGACCTCATGCTGGAGCAGGGGAAAAGCGTGAGGAAGAAGGAGCAGCAGAGCCAAAGTGTTATGAACTGACCACAAACCCCGCCTCCCCATCCTCCCTGAACTGCCCGGGGAGGAAGGAGGTAGAAGAGTTGGGAATGAAGGAATGAAGTTGAACTTGGGAAGAAGGGAGGCTGGCAGAAGGTGTTTTCAGTTTTGTCTTTGTTTCTCACTATCCTACTCTATTTTTAATTGGCAATAAATTAAACTAATTTTCCCCAAATCAAGTCTGTTTTGCCTATGATGGTAACTGGTAAGCAATCTTCCTGTCTTTATCTTGACCCACAAGCTTTTTCAACCTGTCCTGGAGGGGACGGAGGGTGATGAGAGAGCAGCTGGATGGGTGTCTGGCAGCCAGCCAAGGTCAATGCACAACAATAGTTTAAAACCATAAATGTTCCTTTAAGTCACGTTTTACAGTAACATCAACTGAATTATTTAAAAAAACCAAAAACCAAAAACCATCGAATAAAAACCAACAAAAAAGCCCATGCTGTAGGAAAGATGACTGCGTATGAACATTTGTAGGATTTATGTTTTGTTAAAAATGTAGGATTCCTTTTATTGTAAGTGTACAGATATAGTCAGCAGAAACATCAGTGAGGCTGGAAAATCTTACAGAGTAGTATTCCCACATGCATAAGAAGTAAGTTCAGCATACCTATGTGCTCTTTCCCCTATCCCAGATTTGGTCCTTCACTTGCAGTTTGTAAATGTTAAGGAGATGGGGGGGGAAAGCTGTTGCAGAAGTCACTACAGCACTTACTTATGAGGGGAAATAGTAATGTAAAGGGCAGTAGCCAGAATCTAGAGTCCTTGATCTTCATGTCATCAATATTGTATTATACACAAGAGATTGTTCTTCTGCATGAATTACAGGTTCCTCTGCAGAGCTGTGGAAATCCTTTGCTGAAAGAAAATCTTATTACTGTTCTTAAGAATGACTACCAGCAACCTACCTCAGAGAATATAGAGCTTATGACCAACAGGAAAATCACTTGAAGCAACAAAAAGGTACGATTGTGCATAAACTCTAGCAGGAAGCTCATCAATTTTTGGTATGACAAACTAAAAGACAGGAACTTCTACAGAACCTACAGAAAGTAAATCAACAACAAACTGATGTAATCAAATGCCTTGTTACAAAGGATCCCTGAAATAATATCAGCCGCTCTCCATGTTTGTAGTGAAACACTTCAATTTCTCCTGCACATTTGGTTCAAGGCCAAGCAGCTTCAATGTGGATCACTGCACATGAACACAGTTGCTCAGGAAGTTCAACCATTCAAGCCAAAGCACTCTCAGAGCAAGCTGTGTCCTCCGTTGGAAACACTAGCACAACAGGAACCTGAACAGCAAGCGGAGCAGTGTTTGTGTTCCTTTTAGTGACTTTGGATTGATTCTCTGGCTTTTAAAATTGCATCCTTAGAGAAAGTTTCCATATACTGTTGCTACATGTCATGGTTTATCCCCAGCTGGCAACTCAGCACCACACAGCTGCTTGCTCACTTCCCCCCCGGTGGGATGGGGGAGAGAATCAGAAGAGTAAAAGTGAGAAAACTCATGGGTTGAGATAAAGACAGTTTAATAGGTAAAGCAAAAGCCACACACGCAAGCAAAGCAAAACAAGGAATTCATTCACTACTTCCCATCAGCAGGCAGGTGTTCAGCCATGTCCTGGTTTTGGCTGGGATAGAGTTAATTTTCCTCCTAGTAGCTGGTATAGTGCTGTGTTTTGGATTTAGTATGAGAATAATGTTGGTAACACACTGATGTTGTAGTTGTTGCTAAGTAATGCTTACACCAGTCAAGGACTCTTCAGCTTCCCATGCTCTGCCAGGTGCACAAGAAAGAGGGCACAGCCAGGACAGCTGACCCAAACTGGCCAAAGGGCTATTCCATACCATATGATGTCATGCTCAATATATAAACTGGGGGGAGTTGGCAGCAAGGGGTAGTGACTGCTGCTTGGTGGTGGCCGGGTGTCAGTTGGCGGGTGGTGAGCAGTTGCATCACTTGTTTTATTTTCCTGGACTTTGTTCCTCTCTCTCTCATTGCTTTCCTTTTTATTACATTCCCCCTCCTCTGCCCCCCACAATTATTAAACTGTTGTTATCTCAACCCACGAGTTTTCTTACTTTTGCTCTTCAGATTCTCTCCCCTCCCACCGGGGGGGAGGGTGAGTGAGCTGTTGTGTGGTGCTTAGTTGCTGACTGAAGCTAAACCACGACAAGCCATCTCCAGGAAAGCAGGACTCCATTATGAGTAATGGTTACTTGGGAAGACAAACGCCATCACTCCGAACGTCCCCCCCTTCCTTCTTCTCCTCCCAGCTTTATATGCTGAGCATGACGCCATATGGTATGGAATAGCCCTTTGGTCAGTTGGGGTCAGCTGTCCCAGCTGTGTCCCCTCCCAGCTTCTTGTGCACCCCCAGCCTCCTCGCTGGTGGGGTGGGGTGAGAAGCAGAAAAGGCCTTGACTCTGTGTAAGCACTGCTCAGCAGTAACTAAAACGTTCCTGTATTATCAACACTGTTTTCAGCACAAATCCAAAACATAGCTAGCTACTATACTAGCTACTATAAAGAAAATTAGCTCTATCCCAACCAAAACCAACACAACACATTAAACCCAGAGCTTAATGATTAATCATCTCCTGCCACTGCAAACTGTTTTCAACACAAATGCATGTAAAAAAAAGCAGGCTGTATCACTAAAGATCAGCAAAGTTATGCTAAATCTGTTTAGTAACCAGGTACTTTAATTACCTGTGAAAACATATATAAAATTAATACTAAAATGGCAAAAGTCATTACTAAACATGTGAGCTCCAGACTGCTACTGAAAACTGATGACACTCTATTACTGAGCATTTAAAAGTTAACCTTGCAAGATTTACTGCTACATTGGAGTAGAGTATTAGAATGAAAATACTGTTGCTAATGAATCAGACAATGACTAAATAGTCTGTCTCTCCAGATCAAAGCCATCTTTTTACAACATAATCTGAACTCCTTGGTCTTCAGCCTGCACTCATTACTCAAGGAAAAGGAAATGAAGTTAATAAAAAATTACCTGGGTAAGGATTCTACCAGTCATTTTTATGGTATTGTTTAGAAAAATAACATTAATGAAAAGGTCAAAGAAATCATAGCATCTCTCCTACGATCAGGTAATCATGACACCTAGGAATTAAATAGATTTTCTCACATGTATTTATTCCTCTCCATTATGCTTCAGAACCCCTTTTCTAAGGTAAGTTGACTGATTGCACTGTGTTATGTAGCACTGAAAAGGTCATATAGCCTTATGCAACAGTTGTCAATATAGTATAAAACCAAACACCACAGCATTAGTACTGCTTTCTGTATATGTTTTTAAGCCAGGTTACTCTTGTATAACTTCCATGAGTATTTCAGAAAGTCAAGGACCTTTCTGACTTCTCTTGTCCACTCTAGTAAGTTTAAAACAAAACTTCTTTCAGTGTGATTGACACAGGAACATGTTTTTCAGCACTATTTTTTAGAATATATATGTAACACGTTCAGTCCTGACAAGAAAAAGGCACAAACCTTCAACTGCCCTTCAGAAAAATCATAAGTTAAACCTGAAAATTTAATTAAGATTATGGGAAGGAACTCGTAAGGGTTTCCAATATTTCTTAGACTACTTCAGTGAGCAAATTGCACCCATTTCTTTGGGATATAACAGGTCCTGATTCAAAATCTGACATGTACACTGTGCCTCAGAGTGGAAAGAATGTGAATCCAGTCCTATCTAGAGACCAGAAAGCCTGCTGAAAGTGATCAGCCTTTGAAGAAGAGAAAAAAATTTGAAGCTTTCCCTTAACAAGAGGGCCAAGCAGAAAGTCCTGGTCAGAGAAAATGCTAGGAAATGCTAGAATATCAACTTTCCCATCTTATCTCGACATGAAAACTACTCTAAGAGAGAGATAGGAGCTTTTGACTTCTGGCCAAGAATAAAAACTGCCTAGGAAAGGGAGAAGTATGATCTAAGCTGCCTTTCAAGGAAGTGAAGGAAAACAGAAAGAGTGTATTTGTTTACCACATAAGCTATTCATCTATTTGTGATACAGACACAATTGTATCCAATTAAAATGAGTTTTAAACTAAGGAGTTAAGTTATTCTTCTTCCTTCAGAAACTGATATTGATTTGAGTTGATTACTATATTTCTGCGAACTTCTGAGCTTTGTTTTAATTAGTCTATGGACATAACAAATCTGTAAGGGAGAACTGCCTTTTGTTTTGGCTTGTTATTTGTTAGATGATTTCCTGGCTATGGTTATTGCCTGTGGCACATAATGCACCCTTGTCTTTTCTCAAGACAGAAACTTTTCTTTTCATTACTACATCAATCTCAGGATGTAGTGGGAAAAACACAACAGAAATTGGTAGAGATTTAAAAAATAAAAAATTCTATGGACAGAAATGTTAAGATAGTACTAGTCAGTGCTATGAAAATAAAGACTTATACTAGGCTCCACTACCATTCAAATCCATTCAAATCATGGACTCTGTATGCAGGTTGGTGGCAACAGATACCCACTGTCTTAGAGTGTGGGTCATTTGGATCAGGAACCACATTTATCCACATTTTACCTACTTTACTAAAATTCAAGAAAATCTTAACTATAGCTAACACACTGGTAATACAAATGTTGTTGTGTATGTGCCTTAATAATCACTATGAACAAATAAATTTTGTAAAGGCTTAGCTGAAAGGGTATTACCGACAATTCTCCCACAATACCACTTTACAATACATCATAATTTCACCAGTGTCATATTACGTATGTGGCTCTCTGCCACACAAAAGTCATAGCTTTCCAGCCTATTCTCACTGAAATTTGCCAGATATTTTGAGTATGCCTCTAGATATAAATTCTGCTTCCTTTGTATCTTGGTTATGAGATCCACTGAAAAGACAATGATGCCAAAGAGATTTAAAAGCAGATCTCCATCACTCTTCAGTCACCAAATTGGCTAGTTACCCAGACTGCAGGCATAGCTGTATGTCAAAACTGATGCTGATGCTTCTAGGGGGCAATTACCAGTTTAAGCACCAGCCTGAAGAACTGGGTGGTATTAGTGTTATTTATCAGCTAATATAAACAACCAAGGCATCAAGGACCCGTTTTGTTTTCCATTGCTTTGATTCTACTTAACAAGATGTTGAAAGAATTACAGAATAAGCAGTAGGTGTTATGCAAAGAGCGAATTTTCTTTTCACTGCTACAAAATTATCCCGCCTTTTGATGGTGGGGCATGAAATTGCTTTGACTGCAATTAAGCAGCTGTAGTAGAGCAACATTTAGTTTCTCTGTGCAACTAGCTGTGTCTTTTTTTATTTGTCCATGTAAATGAAACTGCTAACTTTTTTTTTATATGCAGCTTCTTTCTTGAAGTTACAGGACGTTGGGGTTTTATGGGAGGGGTGGTTCTTTTTAATCTAGATCATACTGCTTCTATAATGGCTAGGTTGTTCTTTTCATTTGGTGGAAGTACATGGCACTTGGTAAATAGCATGCTCAGCAGGAAGCTGGCAAGGAGATGTGTCATCACAGTAGAAGACTACAAGAAGTCTTCTTCCTGTAGGAGATAACTGGAGCATCTGAGCTCCAGAGGGAGGGGAGTAACGTTTTCCACAGCAGAAAGAGATGGAGCCTTCAGACTCTTGGCAGTTTTTAGTTCATCTTCTTTTCTGAGAACACCAATTTATTTACTTTTTTTCTGGATGCTTTGTAAGTACCTTAAACCCCCCAAACCTCCCTTTTTAATCTTTTTGTGTATCTCAGGTCACTGCGACTACTGACAGCCACATGACTGTCCATGTCACTGAGGTCTTTAAGTGTGTTACTGTTACTTTTCCATTTCCAGACTCTGTTGGAGTCATTGGACATTCTAGTTATCTCCAAACTTATTAATTCTTCTTACTTCGTCACCTTCTAGATGTGCACAAGCCAGTAACATTCTCAGCAAGGGCTTCATCAGTTCTGGCTTGGAAAACTAACCTCCCTGTATCCACCATGGTTAAAGTCTCTTCTAGACACAGCTGTTCTTCCTTATTTCTTATCATGTCACATGTCCTTGTCCAAAGTCACTGGCTTTTCTGCTCTAATAATGAGGTCAGATTCATCCATCTTTTTTCTGTGGTGTTTGGCCATCAAGTATGTCACTGCAAAGTAAAAAAAAGACATTGCATTTTTTCTCCTTCCATGAGCTTGTGTTGAGGGACTTATTCTAAACCATTCTTCTGACTTTTGCCTCTGCATGTGGGGTAAGTATCCCATAGCAGAGAATGCCTAACATGGTGGTAATTGACTCTGACCAGGATCCCGGTACAATAGCACCAGCAAAAAAAAAGGAGGATACAGAATTATTCTCCTTTAATCTCTTCAAATGCAATCTTGTCTCAAGGAAGATGAGTCTCATACACGTTTGCTTGTGGTTCATCTCTCATTTCCTTGTTGATTCAATAGAGAACTAAGCATCATAGGAAAAAAAGAAACCAAAAAAACTTAAACACTTCACACACTCAGTATTTGGGATGAGACAGTGGCAAATATGTATTCAAAAAGGAAGAGCTGCATAAGTACATTATAATTTGAATGTATGCATTTATTTTATTTTATTTTTCTCCATGTTTTATCAAAGCACAGTAGTCTTTTTTGACAGTGATGAATGTGTGGTTTTAGCCATAAAACACTCCCTAAATCTTTAGTTTGAAATATTAAGCTGTTTTGGGGATTTATAAGCTTCTTCAGAAATGTCATCAGAAGTATTTATAAATGGAAAAAATTAAGAGAAAACATAATTTAAATTGAGTCCCTCTACAAATTAAAAATGTTTGTTATTGCTGTAATATACAGCAAAATATTATCAGACATATGGTATTGTTATGCGAACCATATGCCTGCATCACTTGCAGAGCATATGGTAAGAGTTTAAAATAAGCAGCATTATAAAAATATGATGATCTTTAAAAATATATAATTTACAACAAACAAACTTTTAAATTATTTTTTTGGTTTTTATAAAACAGTTATTTGCAGGAACATATCTGCTAAAATTTCCTCCTGCCAGCTCTTGAAGCTGTGTAATATTAAGAGTGCCTCTTGTCTGTTTGGCTGTTTCCATCTCCACCGGGAATGGTTGAAATTATTTCATGTCATAACCAAAGTGTAAGGAAATATGTTTTGCTGAAAAAAACCCCTGATGTTCTAAAAGATAGTGGATAGTGTGTGTAAGTACTGTTACATGCTACTAAACATGATGGAAAACATTTTGCTGTGTGTCATGGAACCCTGTTTTGGAACATGATCCCTCTTGTAGAAAAGTAAGCTGAGCAAAACTATAAAGCAACCTACTATTGCTTCACCTTTAAACTCCTCTAGAAAAGATTTGTTCCTTTAGGAGCAGGAAGATTATAAAGAAGTTCAAAAAGGGACAAGTCCTTTTCTTCCCATCTTCTCTGCCAACAGGTCACTGCTGTGATGAAAAGCCTCATTCTGTACAGGCTCATATAATGTTCCTATCACCATGGTGCCTTATGTTGGTATTATTGCTTCTTATATTTCCAGTTATATGTACTGATATCAGATTTCTTTTGTTGTGATTACGTTAGTTCAGCTAAGATTTTACTAGCATTTAAATTCCATCACCATTTTTCACAAAATAAGTAGTTAATAATGTACAAACCAGGCAAACAAATAAAAATCTTACTGTATTGCTTAATAAGCTACCTGATATTTTTGACATTTTTCAAAAAGAATTTTCAGCTTCAGTGCAACAATGCACCATTTGTTTCTACTATGTTCTTGTTTATTATACAGTTGTCAGGATTTTCATTCTCTCTCAGTCTATCCTTCTTTCTCTCTTTCTTTGCCTTTCTTCTTTAAGATTCTGTAGTATTGCTACAGTAAAAAAGAAAATATTGATAAATGAGGCTTGCCATTAAGGAGAAGCAATTTGCAGCAGAGTGAAAAGTTATAATGGTGCTTTGAATTATTAGAAGGCAGTGATTCTTTTGAAATATAAATGTGTGCAATTTTGTGAAAGAGAGCAAAACTGTTTGGTTTTTGTTCCTTGTTTTATCTTTCTGAGTTTCAGTGTTTAGGAGTAAGGCTGGACAACTAACAGCCTCTTCTGTTTGTTGGTGAAATAAAAAAAAAGGAAGAGACCGTTTTGGATTAACACATATTTTGTTTCATTTTTATTCTTCTCTTAAAACCACTTAAAACTTTTTTTGCTTTATCTGAATTGATAGATTCTTAAATGCAATATTGCTTTTAAATTAAAATAGGGTTTTTTTCTTCCAAATTGTACTTTTTCTAAATTCACAGATCAGCAAATTGACAGGAATTCAAAACTGTTTCTCTACCACTAAATTTGTATTTATTTTGTATGGTTTAAAAAAAGAGGTTATTCCAAACATTGCATTTACCTCTGTGTAAGAAATCACGCAGTATAATATCATCCTGTCATTCCACTCCTGTCAGTTCTGTTTTCTCAATCCAGCCGCCTTCTCTTTGACTCAAAAGATTCTTTCAAGTTTAGTCCAGGTTTAATCTCAGTCTGGTTCTTCTACTCCAGAACACTTTACCTATCTCTATTTTTTCTGTATTTTCTTTATTTCAGAAATTCTCTGTTCAGTCAAATCCCGTAGTTGCTCTTCTTAGAGCATTACTTGTAGTTAGGTTCCACTGCAAAGTCATTAAAAAGATAATCTTTAAAGGCCTTTCACAGGCCTTGGAAAAGGTCCTAAATGTATCTTTTTGGGGAAAAGCATGAAGAATTCTGCATGGAATGCTTAGGTTTTATTAAAAAGGCATGTAGGCTGCTTTCTCTGTTCCCTGCTATCCAAAAGAGTAGATGTAAAGGCATGGGCCTTTCTGTGGAAAAGAGGGGAGAAATTGACGAGAATTAAAAGACATGTTCTTAGCAAAATCTTACCAGATCTTCAGAAATGGCTCAAAGTGTGTGGGTTCTTTTCAATATTTTTTTTCCTGATCTATATAAATGGAAAGGTAAAGTTGTCAGAAATCCAATAAGAAATATGGAGTAAAATTCTTAATCCCCATTCCTAGACATCTGGTATTAATACATGTTTGTAGAAAATGGTTTGACATTTTGGCATTTTTCCATTAACACTAATAGTATTAGGGGTAACAAAAGTGTCAGTTCAAAATTCTGGGTACAATACAGAAGTGAGAATATGCTCATTGCATATGCATATGTTCAACTGCAATGTCTATTTACTGTTTGGTCCAGTGACAATCACAGCATTATAACTGCACTTGCAATTGCAGGCACAACATGGTCAGGATAAATATTGATGAATTAGAGTGAATTGAAGGGGGAAGGCAGCTTGGGTGTCATCCAGCAAGGATACACATGTAAGGATGACTTTGTGGAAAGGGCACCTGGGGAAAAGGATTTGTAATTTGCTTTTCAGTACAAGTTAGGAAAAAGGAACATCACTTCCTCCTTGGATGTATGGGTAGATGGGTGCCTATCACATCAGCAGGCTCTGCCAACAAGATGATAGAAAAAATATAGCCCTAAAACCTTCAGCAATTCAGCATGGTGAGATATAGGTTTTCTCTTTCGTTGCAGTTTTTCAGAAAAACAGCCTAGGTTAAAATTTCAAGCGAAATGCATTGCCCTGTGCTGTGTTATGGCATATTGCATCACACCAGACTATGTTTCACATCAGGGTGCAAGTGTTATCATTCTAGTCACCTCACATTAGAAAATGACATATGATGTTGGAAATTTGAATCAAAAGGAGGACTCTCTATCCTCCTAATCTCTAATTTTTAGAGATTACATTTATGGGAAGTGAGCTGTCAAATCAGACTACTTTTTCTAGGTGTGGTCTGATATCAGCATAATGCCCTTAACCCTAAAAAGCTGCAGAATTATTTCCCTATCAGGGGACTATCTTTATCAAGTAAGGGTTGGAATTTTTTTTTTTTTTTAATGTATTATTGTTTTTATTCAGGGATGTAATGAAAATCTTTAAACCAAAAAATTATTTTCTCTGTAACTTTCACTATCTTTTTGTATCCCACCCACATCAGAAAGTCATGTTGCAATTCCTATTGCCTCAGAAGCCTAAGTAATACTTTAAATACTTTTAAACATCTTCTTGCCTCTGCAAGAACAGGAACATTGTGTTCACATAACATCTACCCTCCCCTTCCTGAATTCCTAACACCAGTGGAGCAGAAGCAAACTGGACCGGAGAAGCAAAAAAAGAAACCATGTTTGATAGCCTATTTGACTTAAGTAAAATAAAACAAGAACAGGACTGATATGAAGCGTCCATATATTAGAGAAAGAAATATCCTTCTTGTGTGAGGTGCTCACCTCTGAGCATAAATATGATGACTGGACACATCAGTGTATCATATCTTTACTCCCACGCTTACACAGCATTACTTCCTTCCGTTCAATGTCCTGGCCTGCTGAATGCATCTTGAGCAATATTGAGTATTACTGTTCTGTATATTATCAGATCTTTACTGCAAATCTGTTTTTACAGGAAACTGTTAATATTCCACAGCATTTTACATAATTATGCAAAAAAATATGTGTTGCAGACTCACTGGTTATGACGGTCTTGCTGAAGAGTAAGATGATCCCTTTTTGTTTTGCTCCACTGCCTTCACCCAGGTAATAATCTCATATACTTTTACCTATCCCTCCATTGCTTTATAATTAAATTTTTCTGTCATTTTCAGAGGACTAGAAAGAGTTGCCCCTGATCGTGTGGGTGAGGCTTGCCTTGCAGATTGCAAGTAACTTATGAGATCACATGGGGAGACACCGGATTCTGTAAAATCATCCCCAAAAGTGTCCTAAGCTGAAATAACAGGAGAGGAAAGATAAACAGCTGCTGATTTCTGGTGCTGTGGGGTGCTGCTTTCTGCTGCACCTGGAGCTGCATCTCAGACCACAAAGAAGTATTTTCTGCATTGATAATGGAACTATTCCTTGCAATAGCTGGCAATAGCTTGCAATAGCTATTGCAAGCAGCTAGAAAGACAGTGAGTTTAAAAGCTGCAAACTGCATTCTTTCTAAGCAGAATATTCTAATACAATTTAAATCCAATCATTAGATATTCTGCAGTGTTTTGAAATTTGCCTATTTTTTCACAGAAAAATAACCAAAATGCAGATGCTATAGCAATAACTAGAGTCAGACTCAAGAGACAATGAAAATGAATAATTTAGCTAAGGCAGTTGTCACTGTTGGGTTAAAAAGCTCTTGAAAAATCCCATAATATATAAAATTCAGGTAGATTCCTTTTACTACGACTTCCAGAAAATAGGATGGTTTTAATTTCCGAGCATGATGCATTGCCCTTTGCAGTGTTATGGCAGGTTGCATCTGATCAGTCATACTGGATTACATTACACATCAAAGCAAATGTTATCATTCCAGTCACATCAGATTAGAAGATGACATATCATGTTGGCAATTTGAATTCAAGTCTTTTGAAGGGTAATTTTCAAGTGTGGGATTAAAATATCCATCCCAGTCAAAGGTCAACAGGTACACTTCAGATATCAAATGTGCAGTATTTGGCACTTTTTCCTTCCTTTTTACGCTGGGTTGATGAAGCTAGATGCAATAGACGAAGGTGGAAGAAATAAAGCAAAAGGACACATTTTTAAAACATCAGTGTCTATACTACAGCTGACAAATATGTGCAGCAAATGGAGAAAGAAAACTGAATATTCATAGCCCAAACTTATGTGTGGAAGATGTGTGATCGCAGAGAAATGAAAACGAAGGGACTAATATGATTTTGCAGTGATCATTAAGAATTGTGTTACGTAGCCTGTATCATAACACATATGCATATGTGCAGCCACCATGTATGCTTATGTCAGAACTCACCTTTCAGCTTCATGTTTCTAAACACTTGCATTGGAGATAAACATTTGGGATACTGGTAGTTAGAGGCAGGACTGCAGTCCAGAGACGGGGAATTCAGAACAGCTTTGTCTTTTGCTCTCTCTTAATCCTGGGCTGCTCTGCCATCTCCAGTGTCATTTAGATATCCCAGAAGCTGAGGTAGAAAATATTATCATCTCTAGCCTGTTTTTTTGTCCAGAATGCCTGACAACCCTAAATCTGTAACTGCTCATCTTGCCTTCTTCAGCCCATTTTTTTTGCTCATCTTGCCTTCTTCAGCCCTTCAGCCCAAGGTCCTTCTTCAGCCCTTTTTTTTTCCCCAGAAAAATGTAAGGATTTTCCTTTCTTGGTTTAGTCAATTCTGAAAAAAAACTGTGCATTAATGAAAGGCTTAGAGTCATGCTAACATTGTCATTAAACCCTTGGTCGTCCCTGTTGCTGTATGGGCAGCCCTGTAGTGAGGCTTCAGTGCACCAGGCAAAGGTCATAAGAACCCTGTTTGAAAGGTCTCTGAAGGTCCATCTGTCACTGTGGGTGTCACCATCTTCCCATATAACATGAGCTTTTCTGTGTCATATGAGTCAGCTCCATGTCCATAATGAAGACCATGAAACAGGGCATTTCCTTTCTTTTCCAAACCGTTTTTCTAGGGCTGTGAGGTATCTGGAAAAGCAGTTGCTGGGAAGGTGAAGATGTAGCACACGTGTACAGCAGGAGGCCAGTTGGATTGCATACCCTCACCACTGGTTCCTTCACTGATGCTCAATGAATGCTGCTGTGCACACTGCAATGTGACTGTCCTGTCTCTTGAATGTACTGCTCCCAGGCATTCAGGAATTTTAAAACTGGTCTGATTGTAGCTGGGTGGAGTCTGCCTAAGTCAAAAGGATTTTACATGAATATGGGGATCTACCTAAGTTGAAAGCAATGCATAGTTCTGGTTGTATTATGGCTGAGAACCTTGAGTGTGACAAGAAGTAAAATCCCATGGAAAGCTGCCTTTTGAAGATGATGCTGGCCTCCACTCCACTTGGTCTGAAGAAAGCAATATAGCTTTTTTACTACCTTTTTCCTTCTAAAACTCTCATGTTGTATCTACTTATATAATGTAAGAAACTATAATAAAGTCAGATGCTGCAATTTGACACAGAATCATAGAACTACTGCTTGGAAGGGACCACCAGAGATCATCAAGCTCAGTCTCCTACTTCAAGCACAACTATGACCACACTAGATCAGAACAGCCATGAGTTAGTCTTAAAAACCTTTAGTCTTAAAATAGTTTTAAAAACCTTTAGTCTTAAAATAATTTTTAAAAACCTTGAAGTCTGTAGATTCTGCAACCCCCCAGCCAGTGTATTGCAACCCTACACACCATACCTTCCTAAACTCTAGGTTGATAAAACCATTTTCCCTAGACGAAGATCAGTTATGGTTTCCTTTTTCATTTCCAGGTTCTGGTCAATGCAAGTGCTATGTTAGCATTCACTTCATGAATAAGGACTGCAAGCTAGGAAATGAGTGTTTCTGCTGAAGGGATTACAATTTACTTTCTCTCTTATTTCCTTGCAATGCCTTCCCAATGCCACTCCTATTTATTTTAATCTGTTGTATTTGTCAATACATGTGACTGGGAAAGTGTAATTTTTTCAATTTTTTTCCTCCCCAGTTCAGAGAAAGAAGCATAAATATCTTGATCATGGAACATCTAAACTGATTTTTTTCTCTCTAGTGTGATTCAGCTCAGTCCACTGCTAATATATGCTGTGTTTTATTAATTGGTTCTTGGTAACTAGCCTGCTCATTCCCATTATAGTGCCTTTTTTGTCTAATAAGCATTTTGATAAACTAAGGTTATTTTAATAAGATGTCTTATCACAGGACTTCAAGTTAAAACTAGTCAGTTTCAAAGTGAGATTTTGAATGTTTTTCTGTCCTTCGTTATAGCTCTATGAATCCAGAGTAAAATCCAGTTCAAGAAGATAAAATCAGATGCTGCTGTAAGGATTGGTAGTCCATGTCTAGATATATATAAATCTTCATGCTAAGCATGAAGCAATGTTGAGTATGACTACCAATAATTATAATTTCTCAGATTCACTGGAATTTAATCTGAAACATTTATCTACTCTTAAACATGGAGAGGTTGACATGGAGAGATAGTATCTTGTGTTTGCCAAAATATTTCAGACACAAAAATCAGACAGGCTTCTGCATGCACACACACTTCACCAGTGTGAAAAAGAAGCATGATTCCTCTTCTAATTTTGTTTTTTCCCCACAAGGTTCAACTGTTCCTGCTCCATTTTTTAATGGGTTATTTTCAGGGCTTAGAATGTTTGTAGTTCCAAGTGAGTTTAAATGTTGTTGTAATTATTTTGATGCTGTTCCAACTAAAAGGTACTGTGGATTACTCTGTATTTTTTTCAGGACAGAGAGGCATCTCTGAGAATGGAGAGGTAATTCGTCTTAATCACTGGATTTCTCACCATGCATGTATGCAAACCTTCTTTATTTCAGGTTCAGATGTTTGGTGTTCTTTTGGTGATTGGTTTTAGTTTGCCAGTACTTATTCTCTGACCTCTGGCTAAGTCATTCCTAGATATAGTTTGGCACAAACATTGTCTGGTGCCAAGTGATTATTCATTGGTTCCTACATATTCTTCAAGTTTCTCTCTGTGAGTATATGTAGTATTCTAATCCCAAATTAAAGACAACAGGTAAACTTCAAGCTGACAGTTATGCGATTCATTCAGTTTCATGTTTTCAGTAAGCAGGGAAGATATATAAAGAGGAAAACAAGTGTACTGTCTCAATTTTTTTATATTGGTATTTATTCACCTTGTATTCATCCAAGATCACCATAATGCGAGCAGTCTAATTTTTTAGATTTGAAATTATTTAGGACTTTTATTTTTAAAACAATTTTTAATACTCTTGTGGAGATGCTATACATCTCTAGCATATAATAAAATAAGGTGGTATGGACAGCTGGATGAATAGTGGTCTTATTGAATGTACGTTCTCCACAAAACACATAATACATCAAGGACTATCTAGAGGTACTTAAGAAAACACATTTTTTATTTTATTAAATAAATGTTATAGGTCTATAGGTAATTCTCTTGATATGTGTGGCTTTGTCATTTATAAGTTTCTAAATTTAGGGCACATTGTTGGAGGACATCTTCTAAGGTGTACTGAGACAAGTGATGAGTCCCTGTCTGAGTCAAAAAATGCAGTGAGAAGTGCAGTCAAACTCTTTTGGGAAGCAGCTAGGTCCCTGGATATTCCCTCAAAGCTTCGAAAGCCTGTGCTTTGGGGATACTGAGGATATCACTTTTTTCTGAAACAGCAATAAAAAACACTTCACAGCAAACTGTGCTCCAGCCCTGATTATCATTCAAAAACTTCCTTTTGACTGTAACAAGTCATGAAAAAACATGCCAAGATGTGGATATTCTCTATTTTTCCCTTGCTTTCCCAAATAGTGTGTGAGAATGCAGTGCAATATGTATAGCAATATTTTTTTGTTTTTTTCTAACTTTCAGTTGGTTATTTCCTAAGTCTTTAGATGCTAAAACAGATGGAATAAAACACAGTCAATGTAAATTGCTGGATTGCCCATACAAATACAAATGCAGAAGCAGCTAGCTATAGACACCATATATCTGTAGAATTTTATATATTTATACAACAATGATTTTTAAAAATACTGAAATGAACATCATAAACTGGCAAAGAAGCAGAAAAGTTTGCAATCTTGTTGGAAGGTTGCCACAAATGTACTCTGGTGAATAGTGAGGGTAAGAGTAGTAGTGAATCTCTTTTATGGTGCTGTTATCAGGACATAATGTGCTGGTTTTATGGCATACCACCACAGCCAGTACCCAAACTGCCAATGGAAATATAATTTAGGGTCTGATGTGAGATCTTGCAGTGCGTCAGTAATTTAATTGGATCTTTCATCATTCCCATCTCTAACTGTCATTAGCTGATAATTGCTTATCCTAAAAGAACTGGGGAATTTTGTACATATTTGACGGAGCTCAGTGTGTACTCAGCACTTAAACAGAACACAACCTACTACATGATTGCTATGCTGGGGAGAAAAGAAAGAACCCTTTAGCCTCTTGATCCCCAGTGAAGCGCTTTCCTAATCTTTATAAATGTTCCTGTAAGCTCAGTGTGTTTTTTGTAGGTTTTTGTGGCTTGTTTTTTTAACAGCTAAGGGCATAGGTGCAGTGTTCTAATAAACCATGGCACCCACTAAGCTGATCCAAAGAGAGGCATATATCACATTAGATGTGTTCCACCAGACATTCCTTTGAATTTTGCAGATGTTACTGTGATGAGTATAATAGGGGAATCTGAATAGAATAGAGACGAATGAGCACATTTTTACTCTAAACATTTTGCGTATCATTTTGCTTTCACAGTAGGTGGTTTGAAGGTTCTCCTAACCACTGCTGTTATGTACTGTGCAGAAGGTCAGAGTAGATGATCATAATAGTCCCTTGTAGCTTTATAATCTATGAATCTATACTCCTGGGGAATCGTAAGTGCTAAGAAATCTGCTTAAAAACACTGGTTACAGAGAAAGCAATCAAAAATGATTGGGAGAAGGCACCCCCCACCATCCTTCGTAATAAGGGTTCCGAGTACATTTGTGACACAACTTATAGATGGATTTTTTTCAATTAATAAAGAAAGAAAAGAAGCTAGGCAATTTCAAAACAACTCATACACAAAGTTACTGACAAGGGGAACAGTTAAGGGAAACCTTGGAAATATTGTAACAGGCAATTTGATTGTAGCAGACATGCATTTTGAGGAAAGACAATAGAGGAAGAAAATGCCTGATTGATAATGATTTTGCTGTCAGATTCAGAGAGAGCTTGAGAGTTCCTGAAATACTAGCAAAAAAGCAAACAAGCAGTTGAATTATGAATAATCCTGAACCTATCAGCTCATAGGCCTAAATTTCAACTTGAATGAACCAAGGAAATAAATATCAGGAGCAAAATGTCCATTGAATAGCTAGCAGACAATGGAATCATAAGGAATGAGCAGCATGAACTTGTCAGGAAAAAAAGAGATGGGTTTGTTGTTGATGATAGAATTTTAATTTTAGTACAAAAAAAGGAAAATAGATAAAATCTACTTCTGCATGAATCCCATCGCAGGCACTAAAAAAAATCATTTCATATTAGCTGTGAAAATCCCTCTCAAAATTAATTAAAAGTCGTTTGGATAGGGACACTGTCATATGGACTGAAAAGTGACTGAAGGGCCATTAACAAGCAATAATGATACACAGCAATGTATCAAGTTGTGGGGGAGCTGTCTAGTAGCACCGAAGGGACTAGTGTTAGTTCCAGGTTTTTCTGACATCCTCATTAATGATTTGAAAGTGGGAGTAAACAGCAAGTTATTGAGATTCACATATTATACTAAACTGGGAGGTGTTGCAAACACCAGTAATGGCACAAAAATAATAGGAAGGGACCAAAGAATATTAGAAACATGGACACAAAAGCAAAATGAGATTCAATTTGGAATAAGGCTATCTAATAACATATGAAGAAAAATAATCCAAAACATAGCTATGGAGTGGGAGAAAGAAACCTGGAAAGCAGTAATGCTTAAAGAACCATGGAGGTGGTAATGGGCAGAAAATTAGGCATGAATCTATAGAGTGATATGGCATTAAGGGAGGCCAATGAGCTTTTGGGTTTCATACAAAGAGGTGTCAAAGAGCGAGGAAATAATAATCATTCACAGCATAACACTCACACAACTAAGCCTGGAATATTGCATTCAGTTCTGGGCACAGGTTTACTAGAAAAGTAAATGAGCAAATGAGATGCATTTCGTGGCAGAGCAGCAAAAATGAACAAAAGATGAGGGAGAACATTTTAGAAAGAGAAAATGTAAAAGCCAAATGCCACTCTGTATACCTTGGCCAAATGACAACAGAAAGGGACATGAGAACATCGTGTCTGTATAAAGGTTGTAAACTCCAAAGGCAAAAAAAGGATTTAGGAAGGAACAAAATGGTAGCAATAAATTTAATAGGGTCAAATTAGGAAATTAAAAGAATTTTTAAATTAAAAGAAAAAAACTAGAAAACAAGATACCAGGAAACCGATCTTGGATTTAGTGGAGTTTCTACTTGTTTTTAGTTAGAAGAATTATTCTATGAAAATGGACATTCAGAAAACAAAATGTGTTACAATTGTATTAATTGTGCAGTTTGGAATTTCCTAGTAAAACATGCTTTTTGTTATTCTCTTGATTGCTGACTAAAACTCAATTTCAGTATAATCTGGAGGTAAAGTGGTACAGGTTGCATTGTCTGGAACATCTTATAAAGGGCTAAATAAATCAACTCTCCATGTTTTAACAATCCATGCAAGTATTAGCTAAAACCAATAACTGAGCAGATATATGAAGGACAAAAATAACAGAATGGATTAATAGAGCACTCAAAAAACCAGAAATATAGGTAGAGAAAAGCCACACTGGCTATACGGTGGTGATGGAGAAAAGCTGTATTCAATCCTTCACTGTAGTAGGGAGAACAAGAAGCACAAAACACACTGTGAAAAGAGAATTTTAGTCCCATCTGAGAATGTGGGATTTCCAAAGAACAGCTCTTCCCTATCCTAACATCCAAAATTTGTTATAAAGAACTTTCTACTGTATTTGCTTCTCCCTTGCTAGAAAGGCATCAAATGAATATAAAATATAGTAAAGAGCTCTTTTTTACTGTTTTTGGAACTATGCTGGAAGTTTCTATACTGCAAATATATATTGCTATCAAATCCTAGCATGGTAGTCTAAGAAAATAAATTTGAAAAAATTTCATTAATAAATTAAGGCTTTTAAAATAAAAATCTGTAAGGAGATGGATTAAGGACACCTTATCCAGGGAAATTAAACTAAAAATTCAAGATTTTTCTAGGTCTACATGTTTCTGTACTGAGTTACAGAATATTATGAAGAGACAGCAGGCAAATAAGGGTGACAAAAAATCCCAGCTCCCTGTAAGACAGAAAGAGAGCAGGGATGAAATAAGACTATGTGGAGGCAAATATGTAACATACTGATGTTAAACAGGGCATTGTTACCTACATTTCAATGTCTACTATGACATCCCTTACAAGACTCTGCTTAGGAGCACCTTTCACTGACGTCTGAGACATGCCCTAGCTCTTTCTGGTATTAATATTATTTTGTTTGTTAGGAAATATTGTAAGCTGTTTTGAACAATTCGATCTGCTTGTGTGTTTTGAGCATCTCCTTCAATTCTCATTTCCTGGAGGCACTCATCCCCTCTGTTCTCCATACTAATCAGCTCTGCAGTTATTTTGTTGCTTATATATATCGTTTTGGGGTCAAAGTGAAACCATCTGATTTCTAATTTTTGGCTTGCTAAACTCAATTGGATGGCATTTAAAACATAACAAATTTGTACACAAGGATCATACACAAAACCCAAAGAAACCTGGGATATTGACAGAAATAATTTCTGGCCTGAGTATGTGGTGACATTTATGCAATTTCATATGATTGACACATCAATTCAAATGTAGAAATCATTCTAGCTTTTCTTTTTAGTGTGCTAACATGTCATTGTAACATCTCTCTCCAGGAAATACAGTATAGTCAATGGAATAGTATTCTTCATATGTGAGAAATGTTGCTGTTTTGATACAACCACACTGTGACATTTAACCTTGTGTGGAAGGTTACAATGACACTAGAAGATAGTGAAAAATGGCTGAGGAGCAGGATGATGACACTGTGGCATGATATGATTTATTTTTTCCATAATTTGCTTTTCAGCTCTTCCTCTTCTTCTATTTCTCATGAGACTAACATGTTCACCTGAAGCAGATTAGTTAAGATACAATTTCACCTATTCAAAAAGACAGGGCTAATTATAAGGGCTGTATGGCCAGTTTAAATGTTGTGAAGAATGTCTTAGATTGGTTAAAGCTCAAATATGTCGTGAGAGAAAGACTTTTTTGAAGCAATGGCAGAAGGTACACAGGTATTTGTATGCAATGAGAGTTTGAAGGGGCATCTCCACTGCAGGTGAGCACAACTGTTCGAAATGGAAGTTTTGTTTTATTTTGTTCATTGGTGACGAGACCAACACAACACAGCTGGGGCCATGGTAGACTGCACAAGCCTGACAATGATCAGCTGTAAAGTTGTGTCCGTGATTGCCCCAGAGAGCAGTAACTCTTTTCTGCCTTTTCTCTCCAGTAGGTTTTACACAGGATCCCCAACCTTGAGGATGCAGAATCTCTGTAGCCTGCACAGTGCCTCAGCCACACAAACATCCTCTCTCTCTCTCTGCCCCTCTTTTTCTAAAGGGCATATATAGTATTCTCCTAGAAAGGCATAGCATATGGACAATGAACTACTCAGAGTATTTACTACTTACAGATCTCTATGAAGACTCAGCAACCAACTGTAGCCTCTGAGTTTGAATTAACAGATGCCATTTCTTAAATCAATAAAATTACTACACAGAGGCTGGATTTTCAGAAATCTAATACCTCACAGAGATACAAGGAAACATAATGGGAACTACTTCAGGACTGAACAAACACAAATCAAAGGTAATAGCTGCGTAATGAAGTGCGTAGACATTCGACAAAAAATGTCGCTGCTAGTCTACAGGCTAGTCTAGCCAGTAGCCTGCAGCCTCACAGAAAAATGCACAGCTATTTAAATTTTAGGATCATTAAACTTTATTAAATCTTAATTTTTATAAGCAATAGACAGCTATTCATAAGACAAAAGCAAATAAGAATAATACAAAGCAAAGACATTGAAAATGCACAAGCTGATCAACCAATATTTAGCCGCCAAAAGTCCAATGTATAATGATGCCATAAATCTAACTTTGCTCTTATTCACTTCCTGTCCCATGATCTAAGAGGAGCATTAATCCTTTTTTCCTTTGTTTTTTTTTTTTAATTTTTAGTTATTCATATTGTCAAAAAAAAGTCCAAAAGAGTAAAAGCTGTTTAGTTCTTTTAACTTTGAATCATTATGACTGTAGAGAACAGAGGCTTGTATCAGGATTACGTCCTCATGCTGCTGTACAATAATGCAGATTTACTCCTTTATTGAAAAGCTTATATTATAATAGGTAGATTTGCGACAGCACAAATTGATTTCCCACTTTATTTCTACATGTATTTGGAATGCTCTTCCTGAAAAACACTCTTGTAATTATAGAAATGTAAAAAGTGTAGTAGCTTGCATGGCATTGTAATGGAGAACACAGGTTGCAGGCAAGAAGAGCCTGAAGAACTCTGAGTCTATATGCACAATGGCATCTAGAAGGATGCCACTTCAATTATTGCACCTTCATGGCGCAATATGGATGGATGTGATAAGCTGGTAGAATGACAAAGGCATAAGACAACACAGGAGAACAGGAGAAAGAATAGTAGGGAAAGATGGAGTTAAGAAGGGTTAAAATACTGCACTGAAGGGTACTACCAATTCATTGCATATAAGTCGCAGATTAGGTTGCTTGAGTTCTCTTTTGTTTCTTACAATTGGAATCTTATTACAGACAAGAGAACCGCGCCATATATGCAAACCCAATAATTTACTGTTACTCCAATTAAAGTCTTACAAGTCTAATGGAAGAATTAATATTAGTTCAAATTATACACACTTAAAATGATGTATACACAAACTCTGTAGTACCTACCCCTTTCTCTGGTGGTATGTTCAGCCTTCCACTGCCCTCCTGGGTCCTAAAGTCAACACCTTCAATATGAGGAGGAAGGTTTACAGCAAGTCTTCAGCATCCCAAGTCCTTCACTGAGACAAGTATTAATGTTTACCATTTCTTTGTCCTGACTCCAGGATCATCTTGGCACAATTTTGATATGTTTTCTAGCATGATTTATGCTTTGTCCTTTCCTTGTTTTCCTGCAAATCCACATTATGTCTGAATTTACTATATAAGATGTGTGTTACATATGATTGGATACTTGTTCTTTGTTCTCTTAGTTACCCCTAACACTGATTTTGCCAAGCTCCCAAGCCTGTCGTTATTTTATGACCAGTAACTGACCACAGCTGAGCTGTTTATAGCCCTGTGGCCTCTACTATCATCCTGTGCATGCACTTTCAAGGCTTCTTTTATCTTCCCAAGCATGCAGTCCTCTACACTGCATTTTATGCTAAGGCCATAGATAGTTGATTCTAGCCAGTAACTTGTTATTACTGTATTAGCTATAGTATACATAACAATAGGGGCACAATTGTACCAAGCTAAGCAAAAGCTAAACCGGAGTAGACAGTAGGTCATTAGATAACTGCTATTACAAGCTAAAGCAGTCTCCAAGGAGGTCCAGACAGGCTTGAAGTCTGTGGTGTTAACTTGGCACAAAGCCTGTGGCCTGTTACAAATAATGGTAATGCCAAACTTACCAGGCTACGAGGCTGCAGTGGGAAAACAAACAAGTAAGCAGAGACTAAAACATGAGGCAGTCATATGTCAGGTAAAGAGGAAAATTATGTTGGCAGCTATGACTAAAGCTGAAGAACTGGTGAAGAGATCATAGCAATTATCGAGTAAAGACTGACAAGAGTCCAAATCATATTTTTACCTTTTTTATTAAAAGAAAAAAAAAAATCTAGTCCTGACATTAAGTGAAATAAACTGAATATTTTCTGAGTATTCACATAATAGCCCTACCAATCAAAATGCTTTTCAAAGAACTTCTGTACAATTTTGTAAGAAAACACTGAGTGGGAGGAGAAAACACAAATATATACGTGGAACAGCATCATCATTTTATCCGTTTTTGGTTTTATTTGTCATTTACCTATGTTAAGTATATAAAATAATAATCTTAAAAAAGCAATTCTTTTTTTCACAGAACAGACTATAATTTCTAATATTCAAAGTTAAATCCTAGAAGAGTGACATTTCCATGGTAATAAGTTGATGTTACTAATACAACAGCTTGAAGTGGTTCTTCTGGGTATTTCAGCACTGCATTCTTATTTGCACCATACAAAAGGATTAAATTATTGCAAAACCAAGTCAGCAACAACATTCTTATTGCGTTCAGGAGATCTTTTGGCTTGCAGGAAAAACTTGGGCTATCTGGAAGAAGTGAAATTACAAATACTGCATGAGATTTCTTTCCAATTTTATATCTTAAAAAAATTGAACATCATCAAGGCTTACTAGAATTAAAGCTGCTAAAATATAACCTCTTTTGACCAAAGCATTCCAACACAACATGAAAAAACTGATAGTATTGGGTTGTCTCTGACAAGTAAATAATTTTAATTTTGTTGGAAGAGAAAAAAAATATTAATAAATAACTGGCAGTGGAGAAATTTTAGAAAGCCATTCTAAGAGGAGATGATAGAATATTTTTGTCAATTGTTTTTTGTCATAATCAGGTTATTTCAAGTTCCCTGCTGTATGCAGAAAAAAATTACACTATATGTAGTGCTACTAAATTGGGTGGATGTATGCCTTTCCA
The DNA here is from genome assembly GCF_034638445.1 of Ciconia boyciana. NCBI lineage: Eukaryota > Metazoa > Chordata > Aves > Ciconiiformes > Ciconiidae > Ciconia > Ciconia boyciana. The sequence continues at coordinate 39,549,514 of NC_132938.1, forward strand.
ATACGCACCAAAGTTAAATGACTCACACTCTCAAGATACTGATCAAATCAGTAAAATGAAGAACTGTTCATTTAGAACAATGTATTCTACCTCAAACCCTCCCTCACTGCTGATATGAACCTGCATGATCACCTTAACTCTTGCAATTCAATTTTCCCCTCAGAAAAGTAGAAAAATATCTATTTACCTTGCAGCACAATGGAGACCCAAATAATTGGGAAAAAAATGCATGTGGGTCCCAAAAGAACTGTAGGTAAAGGGTGGTGTGTCAGTATTCAGTGCCATCCCCTCCTTTTTTTTTATAATGAGAGAAGAAAGATGCCTGATACTGCTGATGACCAAATCTCTGCAAAGGGGGTATCATTTACATTCTCATAATGGGTATAGCATGTATAAAAGCAATACTCTGATTTACCTTCACACTCCTGCAGTGGCATAGTCTAAAGCAAACACAGAGCTAGGACTTCCTGTAAAATATTTGCCAATCTTAGATGAAAGGTACTAAATAAATATTATTGCTATTATTATCATCTGTGGAGAGCAGCACTACAGGCCTTTTTGGAAGGCTGACTTCATGGAAAATCTTTGTCATTTCCATAAAAAATCTTATGTTAGAAATTGGTATAGCCTTTATAACTTTATGGGGCTATAAAATGTGATGGTTCCAATATTAAGCTGCAGTGAAAAGTAATGTAAACAATATAAAAAGTATACAGGAAAAAAATCTATTTATTAATGATACAAAAAGTATTCAGGGAAGAAATCCATATTAAAGGTTGGAGGGTCCAATAAGAGACTACGCACTTCACAAATGCTGCTTTTAAATCTTTCCAAAGTTGAAAGTAACTTACAAATGTTCGATTGTGATGGATTTTCACTTATTTTAGTTTAAGCATAACTGATTGTGTGTCATAACTGCACCTCATATGCACACCAGCAAGATAAAAGCTCTTAGGTGTGTTTCGAGGACTTCAGGAAGTGCATATTGAGGACTTCAGGAAGGAGAATCAGCAGGTTACAAAGATGAGATGAGATAGGAAAGGAATTAGCAGGTGGTTGCACAGGAGTTTCCAGCCTCTTTCTCTTGTCAACGCTCATCCCACCCACCCCATACCATTGCTTGCTGTTGCTAATCACTCACAAAATACTCATGTCTGTAAATTTAGTGGAGTTACGCTCGTGGATTTTACAGAACTATAGATCAGGGCTGAAAACAAAAGACTAAATAAGCTTTGAGGTTTACTAGTATCTTCTCATCTTTAAAGACAGACAGTCTGTAAGAGTTTAATGGACTGTTCCTACCACAGCATATTCTATAGACATCTGTCAATTATATCAGTCACTATCACTAGACTCATTTCTTTACAGAACATGAATTAGAAAGAAAAATCTGCGCATCTAAAACCCAATCTGTATCCTCTGTTTCTCTGTAATAATTCAAAAAAATAGCAGCTTTTTGATCAGCCACAAGAGCAGTTTATAATGCTATGCTCAATTTCCTATTACTAATATTTCATTCCCACCTTACACTACTGAGGTATATTATGGTCTTGTTCCCTTAAGACAAAAGAAAAATAGGATTAGAAGCATTTCAAGTGATTTTGTCATGAATCACAAACAGCCAGAACAAATTCTTTTTCAAAGTAGTTTTCCTAAAACTTGTTTCACGTATGTTTGTACGTCTTTAAAATCAAAATATGTTTTGAATCACAAAACCTACTATTATAGGATAAGGTCTAATTTGTTCCATAAATTAGAACAAATTTATGTATTATGGAAATGACTAAAACACATCTTATTGATAAATGATAAAATATCTGTCAAAGTAGCTTCTCTTACTTACTGGTCCAAGTACAATGCAGCAAGCCTCCCCAAAATATTGCAAAATAGTTGACTAACAAAAAAAGTTATTGTAAGACTGGAGTTCACAAAAATACTTAATTATAACAATATCTGTATAAAACTTGTCAAATGGTTCTATTTAATTCCAGACTGGTCTGATCCCTGAAGTATTGAAAAAGCAGATAAATTATCAGATCATCATGCAAGTAGGAAGGTTTCAACAGAAGAAAGCGCCTCTCCTGATGTATAGGATGGCATTGCTGATACGTTAACCATCAGCGAACTTGTTGCTAGCAATGCAAACATTAATGGACACAGTCCCATGGACTACATTTCTTTACATTCCAGTGCTGAATATCTATTAACAATCTTATGTCTACTGCAAATACAAAAATGTCTTTATGCAGTTTACCTGATCTTTATTGTAAACAAGAAAGCAAGGCAGATAAATCACAGTCAGTTTTTTACAGACACTAGTAAACATTCCCTGGACTAGAATTTGCCATGAACTTTGGTTTTAAGACCTGTATTTTAAAGCCTGGCTTCATATCAGTAGTGCTGGTTTTAAATCACAAGATTTTGAGATCAGTAAAGTTTAAGTAAGTATCCCTGTTCCTAAAGGTTGCATTTACACAATAGAGAAGGGAAACTACTTATTATACATGTTTTAATTTATATGACATTTATTAAGATTGCTGCTTTTAATTTCCAAACCATAAGTTCAACAAAATAAGTATATTGCTCAGTCAAATGTGCTATTTTTTTTTTTTATTCGAGGTACCATACTACTAGCTATGTTTGGTGGCCAATTTTACATTGTTCCAAAGACTGATACAATCATACCTGTAATTCAGACATTCTTTTAATGTTGGTTTGGTCTTGATATATATTAGGGAACAAAAGTACTGAGGTATGAAAATGTCACTTTAATCTTCAGATGTTGGTTTACATTTCAAAAGATAAATAAAGGTAGAACAAACAAAGGTAACTTAGTAGACAAATTTTCATATTGAATGTTTTAAAATGTCCAGTGTGGTCAGTTGCTGTGATATGATGTATCATAAACAAGTAAACAAATGTAGACTTGCTTCAGAAACAATTTTTCCACTGAGCCTGTATTATTTAATAATGTGGAACATATTGTGATAACTGGTAAGTAAATTAGACAGGAGTGTTTGGAAGTTTATAGGGGTTTAGGCTGGCGTTAATTGTTAGTCTGAGCAGAACCTGAACACTATTGCCAGTTTAAATGTAGGTTGTCATGCATGTTTAACATACCTCTTTAGGATGAGAGGGTAGAGTAGCTCTGCATATTGACTCTCGTGATCTTTTTGAGAGCTATTTTATTTATTTCTCCTACAAGAAGGAGAAAGGACAAAGAAGAAATGTCCTGTGGGATTTTCCTTGATGCAGAATCAAGGTCTTTTGCAGAGGTGACAAATTTAATGTTCATCCATCTTTACAGAAGACGAGGGTGGAGCATAGTAAACAAGGAAATATTGAGAACGGAAAGACTTCTTTTCAATCACGCTTGTTGTCTGAACTTCTCTTGACCTGCCCACAGCTTCATTTTACTTGGCTTAGCTGTGACAGCAATTTCTCTAATTGACGAGGTGTCTAAGGTTAATTTCTTTCACTTTTGTTTAGCTGTGTATGGTACAGCCATAGTTTTATACAGATAGCAGTAACAAAAAGCTGTTGTAGGTAGAACGAGATTATTTACCACTCTAACACAATGATGTAGTGTAGAGATGTATGATGCCGGGAGCCTTGAGAAGACCCAGGGAGTGGTGTGAACGAGTAAAGGCATGGGATAATAAGAGATGGGGCACAGGCTTGACACTGGAGACCACTAGGCTCACTAGTGGTCAGTGAAAAAAAAATACAGAGCTGGATCTGGACATAACTGGTTCTAGGGGTAAGAAAGAGAACAAAGAAATAGTATCTAACGTACATAAAGGGCACCATATATAGTAAATTTGGATATAACCTGGAACTGTGGACTGCTGAAGAAAAAGTAATGTGTTTGCATGCTAGCAAACATACATAAATGACCCGAAGTGGAAAGGGAAAAAAAAATAAAGAGAAGAAATAATTAACAAGAATATCATATTCCTCCTGGCCAAGGACTCCGGATGCTGACTTGTCATAACCCCACCCCACCAGCAACACCAGCATGAAACCACTGACCTTCGTATCCAGAGGAGCAGTGGAAGGGTGAGCATAACACCAGGAAAAGGGATAGAAACTAAGTGTATGTGTTACAATTTTCATTGTATTATTGATATTATTGCAACCTTTTCTGTACATAAGTACTCTAACTGCATTATTATTGTTTTTCTGTAATAATTAGATCTAGACCAGTGATGATTCCTGAAGTAGACTGTTAAGATTTCCAATAAATCCTTGGCTTCATTTTTATATGTAAGGTCAACTTCCCTCACCCATAAACAAGATTCTGAGTGTAATAGACGATCCAAGAACTCCAACATACGGGAAGAATACAGAAAATTTGAAACTTGCGGCAAACACACAGTTCTTTAGATGACATAAATATTTCTCAAAAATGGCAAAATGCAGGGAATATTACCAGAAGCATATTGTCCTATGCATGTCCAACAACGAGGCAGTTGAGTTGTGGGAGAAGGAGTTTTGTCATTGAATTACAACAAATCTGTAGTTCCAGGACCAGTATCATCAGCTGTAAACAGCTAAGAGCAGACAACAGTGTGATACCTAAGCATGAATCCAGCTAATCAAAATCTTTAGCATCTCCTTCTCAGCAAAACACAGATTAGGAGATTAGCAACAATTGGATAAGATTCTGCTTGAGGCTAGTAACACTGCATTGACTGTTTGCAGATAGCTCCTTGTGACACTGAAGAAAGTGTCAACAAATTATATATGTAATGCAGGGGCTAATGAGTACTCCTAGGGTTTTCCAAACAATTTTGGCTATGTCAAGGAGAGAAATTAGAACTGAAATGATGGCAAAAGCAAACTGTACGAGAAATGTATTTACATATAATCGTAGAAAAACTATGGGTCACATCAGTGCTGTAAGCAAAAAAGTGTCTTTGCTCTGACAGTTTCACAAAGCATTGTTGTAAATCTCTGCATATTAAAGAACAATTAATGAAACTAGAAGCTATTACAGAAGAGAAAATGGACTCAAATGCACGGGGATGGCTAAATCACTGAGCCACCATGAGAAAAATCTGTGTTTATATCCATATTTACACAACTTAATAAAACCTGCCTCCATGAAGAACGTGCTGACCAAACATTAATTTAGTTATTGGAATCTAAACAATTTCTCAAATTATGTGGTATGAAGAGTCCTGGCTAAAGAATCTACACCAACCCCAGAAATTTTTAGTCTGCTTGAAGAGTACTCTTTCAATCAATTTCTGTTTGGTATATCTTTGGCTATGGTCCAAAGTATAAGTTTCTTCTGTATTATAACAGTATTTCCTGGGCTCCTTTGCTACATAGTTAATATCTGTTTTTCTGGCAAAAATAAAAATGAATATGACGAGGTAATATGTGCATTTTAGGATTATTTCTATAAACTCAGTCAGATGAGAAATACAAATTTGGAATGTAATCAAAACAATTTGGGGAACATATATTTAGCAAACAGAAAATTCAGACAAACAGGAAGCCATTACTCACATTATCCAGGCTGCTTCTGCTGTAAAAAAATTCCCAAGTATACTGCCTCACCAAAGTTAGCTCAGCTAAGAAAGCTGTTAAGTGGATGTCGTTTTGGCAGCTTTCTGCTCTAATTAGCCTCTCTGTGTAACACATATTGGTCCTTGCTGCTCACTGTGAAGGTCCAAACCACTCACCATTTTCTGTTCCTAAAAAAGACAGACTGAAACTCAATGTACAGAGTGGGCTGTATGGGTATTCTTTACCTCCAAGGGTATCCAGCTGTAGGATCTCAATCTGGATATGTCAAAGCAAAACACAGCTAATCTGAAAGAAACACATGCAGCTTTGACAGTTTCAGTGGAAGACTACTGAAAAATTAGAGCAGCAGGATCAAATACTAAGATGCTCATATATACGCAAGAAGGGCTCATACAAGGCCTGCCAGAAAGTCCTATCAAGACAGAAAAGAAACAGTAGTACTCTTAAGTGAAAAGGGACCTTGAACAATAATTTGGATTGTAAATGAGTGCGTGAGACATTTAAGACGGAAGCAGACCACAGGTCCAAAGTGGCATTATTAGGCACAGGCTCTGAATGCTGAATGAGCAGAGACATCTGTCTGCAACCCTGATTTAGGGGCAAGATTTCATTAGTGCAAATTGTTTTCTAACTGGCAGCTCTAGTTCCTTATGCACTATTCAGGTTTTTTTCAATCACTTTTCTTTGTCCTCCTGAGAGACATGGTGTAGTGCACAAGTGTTCTGACCCATCATCTTCATCAGAGAGAGATAAGTAGCAGGGAATAGAAAAGATAACTGCATGAAGTAAATTTTAGGGAAAAGGAAATACTGCACGGTTTCCTACTACCTCTATGCTAGCCCATCATAAACAAGGAATACACAATACACTTGAACAAAGAGTAGCAGAGCTGCTGTTCGAAAATGTGGTCTCAAATCTTGCCAGTAGAATAGCCTTTTCTCAGGGCTGTTCTTTAAGCATCTTGCCTGTCAGCCCCAAGCAATTTCTTAGAGAATAGATACAACTTTGCACCTGAAATCCAGCTTGCTATTAACTGTGTTGAACATTGTCACACCAAAATTAGTTTGTTCTGTTGCACACAGATCATTCAACAGTTGCCTTGACAAACAATGCTATAACTACTGGTGCATCTCTTCCCTAAAACTAGGTGGAAAATACTGAAAGCAAAAATAAAAGGCAGTTTTGTCACCCCCCCCAAAAAAAAAAACAACCAACAAAACCTCAAAACCAAATGAGAAGAAAAAAAAAATAAATCACAGTTTAAGTGTAACAGTTTTTAAATTAAAGTTTTTACTAGACCAAGTACACTTTTTTGTCCTTGACCTTCTTTGAAGTGTAACAATGTTACAGACCAACCAAACAGTGCCTGATTTATCTATTTTTTCCGTTATTCCTCTTTTATATGTCCACCATTTTCTACTCAACACCCAGGAACCTTATTAATTGTTTTTAATAGAAAATCTACTATTATTTATCTATTGCAATGTTTGTTTGTGTTTCTGCACTCTGCATGACATCTGGTCAGTGATTTTATTAGCACAAAATACCATCTTTAAAAATGACAGCACTATTTAATGAGAAGAGATTAGATCATTTTAAAGGGTTGCCTCAAACACTTGGTGATTTCTTACTGTGGGGGTTTGGTGTGCAAGAGTACTACAAACAAAAACAGTGACTTCTTGAAAATTTCATCTGCTAATGAGACCAGGATTAAGAAGGTTGATACATTTCACCCACAATTTATTTTTCAAGAAACTTAGAGTTAATACCAGTCAAGAATAAACAACAACATCTTGCTCTGCAAACTGTCTGAATATAATTGAGAATATGCAAATTTTTTTTTTCTGTGTCTGATTAAAACAAATCCAGCATTGAATGTAAAACTGGTTTTCAGTTCTTGAAAAGTATTGTTCACATAAGTATTGCTACTGTATGGGTTATGAAATGGAATTGAAATTGTTGCTATATTACTGGAATGACAACATGAAAAATAATAAATAATAACAGACTATTACTAAGTGTAATATAATATATACAGATACAAGATTCTAAAAGACTGTTATTTATCAAACTTTTGTCTTTTTTCTTTTTGTTTGCTTTTGACAAGCTCTTTCAAGTATAAAAGCTGAGAAAGCAAGTACACACTCTTTTTGTGGCACCTGGGTCCCCCACCATCTTTCGCTAAGCCTAAGTGAGGAAAGGTGTATGACACTACAATAATTTCATGTATCATCTCTAAGTTAGCTTCAACTCCAGATATCACACTGCAGATGAAACAACACTCTTTTGCATTTATTACTTTTATTTTCCATCTATAGTTTAGCTTATTTAACATCAACATATTGATATATTTTACAGGAAGTACACTTACCAATTTCCTATTTTCCTTGATATATGTCCTCCTAATTTTTTTCTTTTTCTTTTCTTTCCTTTTCCTTTTCCTTTTCCTTTTCCTTTTCCTTTTCCTTTTCCTTTTCCTTTTCCCTTTCCTTTCCTTTTCCTTTTCTTTTCTTTTTTCTTTTCTTTTCTTTTCTTTTCTTTTCTTTTCTTTTCTTTTCTTTTCTTTTCTTTTCTTTTCTTTTCTTTTCTTTTCTTTTCTTTTCTTTTCTTTTCTTTTCTTTTCTTTTCTTTTCTTTTCTTTTCTTTTCTTTTCTTTTCTTTTCTTTTCTTTTCTTTTCTTTTCTTTTTTCTTTCCTTTCCTTTCCTTTCCTTTCCTTTCCTTTCCTTTCCTTTCCTTTCCTTTCCTTTCCTTTCCTTTCCTTTCCTTTCCTTTCCTTTCCTTTCCTTTCCTTTCCTTTCCTTTCCTTTCCTTTCCTTTCCTTTCCTTTCCTTTCCTTTCCTTTCCTTTCCTTTATTTCCTTTTCTTTTCCTTTTTTTTCTTTTCTTTTTGTAATCTAAAACGTTGTTTTCCTTTTCTGGAACATTATTTCTAGTTAGCACTAGTGCTAACTAGTGTATACACTGAATTCTGGCAAAGAAAACAATGTACAGAATACTCAAGCCCATGCCACAGATATTGAGCTAAGGAGATCAGTGAAAAGAAATGCAGTGAAAAGAAGAGAGATCCAGAATAAAATAAGGTCACTTGGCATAGAGGGATTGGGTGGCTGTTCCAGGAACAGAGGATAATTGAGAAGAAAATTATGAAGCAAAGAAGAAAAAGAGAAGGAAACTCTTTGCATACAGGGAGATCCTTCTGCCCCAATACAGCTCACAGATTGTAAATCTCAAGCCTTATATGCTGTTACTACCCTGAAGACATCTGGATATGCTGTACAGGATTATGCTATTCTGCTAAAGTTGGGCTTCTTTCCACTGAGTATTGGAGAAAAAGCATACTCAGAGAAACTTACTTGAAATGCAGACATTAAGAGAGCATTCAGCCTAAGTTCTTAAGTGATTTAAGAACTTAACTCATAAAATAAATACATCTATGTAAACTGTCTGCTTTAGCAGTAGAACAAAACATATTTCTTTGAATGACTTGTGCCAAAAAGTTCATATGAGGTAATCAGGATATACATGAAAAAGGAGTTCATGCTGTGGTTTTAAGTACAGTAATCACTAAGGCTGGGACACCGGTGGGCTCTAAAAAAACTAACCACCCCCCCAAATAAAAAAAAAAACCCTCGTAGCCAACTCTGTCAACATATAGCAGCAGCTATGATTTCAGAGTCTTTAGGATATACTTAAAACATGCAAAGAGATACTGATTGCCCTGTAAAGGTATAACAGAAACTTAAAATAGTTCCATTTTATGTCAATGACCTCTCAATGACCTAATCTTGATTTACTTTGCCAGAACACTAGTCATTTGGTTACTTAAAAGGTATAAGTGGATATAAACAGTTACTCTTATAGATCATCTTATAGAACCAGAGCTAAATGTTAGACATTCAATAACAAAAAAACCTCACTCATATCAGACATGAAAAGTCTTAGCAAGGACTGTACATAATGCCTTGAAGCTGCTGCAAACAAATATTAAATTTTTACATAGGAAAGTTTCTAGAAGGATTTCAGAAAGGGAGGGAGATGGGTGGCTCTAGAAGCTATACTTATAGAAGCTTATTTCATCAAGATAAGGAAGATGATTAATAATTGGAAATCCAAATACTAGCTCTAAAATGTAGATAGTGGTCTGATAAATGTAGAAAAGTTCTATTAAAAGCATAGCATAGTATAATTAAACTATCTAAGATTTCAGAAAACTTTTCTTCCAATCTCAGCTTCTTAATTGTGTCATACTTCTGTAGGGAAATGGTGCGCACACCTTATTTTCAGAGAGTCCAATATAAATATTTAAAAGTGAGGATATGTTATTGATTGATTCTGTCTTAAGCAATGAATGCAGAAAGAAGCTTTGGCAGACTTCTACTGTATTCACTGTCCAATTACTTAATAATCTTTTTGTCTACTATACTGAAGATGTGCCGAGATCTAGGCGCAACATATGCCATCATGGCATAATTCGAATTTCACCTCCATAGTCAGTTTTGTCCCAAGAGTTTTCATGGCCATAAGCCATTATCTCCAATGGAAATAATAGCTTATGGGATTGCAGACTGTTTCACCACTATACATCATGATTCTAAGACCTTCAAAATGAATCCCATAGTGTTCTTAATACATGTGCACATTCATGCATAGTTGGAAATGAAGAAATATCTCTAATTTCAGAGAGTACATCTTGCTGTATTTTGCATAATGACTGTGAGCATAGTACATCAGATAAATGAAAGGAATGGCTTTTAGTGCAGTGTTCTGTCACAGGAAAATAATAAATCAACAACCTATGAACTCTAGGTCCATTTGAAGCATATTTAGAGCCCTCATTAACCTATAGAGGCCAATTTGAATAGAAGCCATTTAATGAAGACACAGAGGGGATTTTTAATAATTTATTATAACAGAAGAAATGGAAACAAGCTAGAAACGGTAAAGATTACCCCAATGATAATGAGATCCAAAAGTGGCAACATAATCACCTGAATCATGCAAAAAAGGCTATTGCCAAGACACAGATACTAAACTGCTGCATAACTTTATACAACACAATTTAAGGGACTTCGGGGATGTAGCCCAATAGCAGGAATTAATGATTTCCTACTCTCAGATAGGAACCACTTGTTTTCTTTTTCTGTTTGCTTTTTGAAACTTTTAATTTACTGGAAAGCCTCCTCAGTAGAGAGCATAGGACTGAAATGTGGCTGTTATGTGGTAGAACAGCTACTTTAGGCTAGGTGCCACACATTATATTTAAATTGACTGAAATACCTCCAAGATAAAGCTAACATGATTTTGGGTCTCCCCACTCCAGGATTACACAAGAAGGTGGAGTGTTCCTCCTTAACGTATTTTAGTGTGCAAAATTATCGATACATATAACGAATGAGGAGTGAAGGAGCTCTTGTAAAGCTCCATATGGTGTACATTATCCTGTTACATTAAAATGCGATTTAAATGCCGTTGCAGACAACAGGACTCTGTCCACCCCAGAAACACCCCAGACCTCTGTTCACGCTCATGCAGAATAGAACTGAATCTATTCTGCCAGGCACGGAAGGTGGAGTGGCTAGCTCAGGCCAACACTGCACTGAGTCAGGAGTGATGTGTCCCTGTCTTTAACTGCCCCCAAGACAGTTATGGCAGTTTCATACTGGATAAGCAGCCACAAAGCTCACCAAACACACGCTGAAAGGATTGGGCTCCTTTCAAAAGTGAGTGTCAGCCACCATGTGCAGTCATGGTTTCATACGAAAGAGAAAAATAATTCCAGAAGCTAAATCTCCTCTGTGCCATCCAAGTGCCCTGGACTAGTAAGTGGCATGGCCATCTGGCAGCCTTCCTCATTCCTTCTTTCTCCCTATTCATTATTATCTTCAGTGAAGACTGAATTCTTCGCTTTGCTGCACAGTGATAAAATTTCCACAAAGGACCTTATGAGTGTCTTATACTTCAACATCCAGAACAGCCCATAGTGGCTTCTGTATCGTAGTCTCCCGAGAGGTGAAGGTTTGAGGTTTGTGTCCTACATGTCCAGGGAGGCCACTGAGCATGAGCCGCGTTCTTCCTAAGTGGTATAATCACTATGTAACAAGATGCCACCGTGACCTGCTATATTTGGGAAGAAGAGAATGAGCTCTGCTCCATTTTTGAAAGCAAAGACAAAGATGCCTGACTTTCAGAGCGGTTTTAGATCAACAGTTGGGGCTGCTTCCATGGAGTTTTCAGTAAAGTAGGTGAAAGAAAGGATTTAAGACACAGCTTTGCCTTCATCCTTTCCTAGTTACTACCTATTGTTTGCATACTAAAAGTACTGATTTTACACATATAAAGATCACAAACACCTAGAGTGATCCCCAGTTCTGTTCTGAAGGATGGAGGGTCATCTTACAGCATCGCAGTACTCAGCTTTTACTAACAGAAAAGTTAACTCATTAACAAACTTTTGATGCATGCTGTTTTGTAGAGAATGATTAAACACGAGTAACAATGTAATTAATGTAACCTGTACATCCACAGTTTTCTAACTAGCTTTCCTGCAGTTGTAGAATTTGATTTTGTGACTAATAAAAAGGCAAAAGAGAGTACTATGGTAGCATTATATTAATACTTTGTCTTGGGTTCTAAAACAACAAAAGAAACCTATCTTTCTACAGAATAAAAAGAAACAATGGCATGCATTGCCTACCAGTCAAAAGACTTTTTCAGAGAACAGGAATGCTTGCTACTGCTCAGCCACCTTACGCACACAAAATTCTTTGGTATGTTTGGAGTATCCACGTACAACCAGTGATGTTTATGCCCATCATGGCCCCTGTTCTTGAAAGATCCCAAGTCACAGATCCAATTGCATACTGCTGTCATGTGGTACATCATTTCCATAACCTCCACCAGTCCAAATCAGAAGTTGACTCGCAGTGGTCAAGGGCTGCGTCATCAGCTTTGTCATTATCGCTCTATGTAGTCCTTAGTGTGAGTCAGCTCCGTGTTGCCACGACTACCCACTAGTGAACAAGACATCCACTCTGCTGTTGTTGGTCTAGTCGGACATTACTGCAAAATCAGTTTTAGTACATTGTTGACAATGTTGGGGATTCACTAAAAAAACGTTTTACATTACACTACAAGCAGTTCAGAAAATCTACTTTTGTCTCATACAATCACTCTTGAGTACTCAGGGAAAATGTCTTCCCATCCTACCATGTTCAAACCTTTTCTGCTCTCTTAGGAACACTAATATATAGTGTTATTGAAGGAAAGGCAGCAGAATGACACCGTGGCCTTGGATTTAGGATGCTTACTTGATAGGAGTTCTACATTCCCGTGCATGTACAAGCATTGGAATGCAGCAAAATAGAACTGAGCAAAATACAATTACTTTAAACGAGAAATTGAGAGTAGTCCAAAACACGTAAGTAAGTATTCAGAGATCGGTACCTATTCTGGGATGTGATAAGTAGTATATAAAACCATGGGAGGGTTTAGAAGTTTTTCTAATGTTGTGGTTCGGTTTTTTTTTAATTATTGGTGATTTAGTGGGTGAACACAAATTTTTGAAGTTTTTAAGTCTTAAGTCTTAACTTAAGTCTTGTAAGTTTTATAAGAAACAGTTTGTTTCATTTGCTGCCATTGTAAATTGCCCCCAAAAGTGTTTAGTTTCATGCCAGTGGCACTGAGTGCTACGTTTGACTCATACCAGTTTGGTTTTAGTTTTTGATGAAACATGCCTATCCATGGCTTACTTCTGGAGTCACCACTTAACTGGACAGAGGTAATGAAGTCCTGGGTTTAGAGTCTTTGTGCCATATTTAACTTGATTTATATTTGCCTTATGTGCTGAAATTAGTGAAACTTACATACTTGAATATTATGTTTGCTAATTGATGGAAAAAATGAACCAAAGCAGCTAGAAAAGCACATTGAAAAAGTTATAGTTCAGGTCTAAATTGAATTCCTTGATAATATTCAGCATGACAAAGATTTAGTGCATTCAGCCATATTTATATGAAACATTCAGCACAACAGGGACCCTGCAGGTTTGAGAAAATGCTTTGTCTCCATGGTTGAATATTTATTAGAAAGCTGGTGATACCAATCTCAATCCCAAGAGGTAGCACCTCTTTAAGTAGTACAGTATTCTAAGCTGTGGCCAAAAATAATATGCATTGCCAATAAGCTTGACTATTGACTTGAGTATTCAAATATAAAAGATTTAAAATTAGAAATTAAAACATCCACTGAAATGATTGCTTGAATAGGTATTAAGTGTTGCTAATCAATACAATTCATTTGGTTGTGCAAATATGTATGAAATGGTCTTGTTATCAGTGCAAAAGAGTTCTCATGAGAAAAAACTCTGAAGTAGACATTTATCAAGTCACTCTGATTAAATCCTGGCGCTAGGAAATAGTGCCATATGAGCTGGGGTTTAGTCAATCAGACTGAGATGAAATCCGTATTACAACTTTCCAAACAATCGTCTGGATGATACTGCAAAGTATTGCCTGAAGGAAGAAGCAAAAGAAGAGAAATATTTGATGACATGTGGTATTTCCATGGATATTCATGCTCTAATGAGAAGAATAGCACATGAACCACAACTTTTTTTTTTTTAATACTTCATTGTGAATTAATGTGACACAAACAAAAACACCACCACGAACAAAAAATGCCTAAAAAAAAAAAAAAGGTAGATGCTGATAATTCTTGGAATATCAGGCTTCTCTTTTGGACACCTCTATGTGCAAAAATTTATCCTGTAATAGAGGTTTTGGCTGGCCTTCATCTTGGCACATAACCAGGCCTGGTCTGAGAATTTAAAATCACCTCATGTTTTTGCTGCTTTTTTTTGTGCAGTAAAGTGAAACAATCTTCTAAGATGGTAGACTAAATAGATTAACTCTGTCTGTAAGTGTTTAGAAGTTCTAAATTTCTGGTTTCCATACTAGGAATAAAGGTTTCACATGAAACCTCAAGAAAAACGTTGACTGGCTAATAAACTTCCCTTTCTTGAAATATTCTGTAAATATTCAAAGTCACTGCAACCTTTCATTTTAGAAAACAACCACCTGTTCCTCCTTTGATATAAATGATCAAAAATAATTAGTGTGAATTCTAGAAAGTCTAGAAACCCATTAAAATATTTTTATTTTCTGTGATCCTTTTGAGACTTTGTCATCCTCTGAAGTTACCACTGGAAATTACAGTACTTCATTCAGGACTGCATTTTTATAGTTTGAACTACTGGTTTGATTCTAGCTTTTACTGAGCAAACTGAAAAGTTACTACAACATGATGTTCAGAAGATATTGTCTTTCAGACTGACTTTTACATGATTTCCTTAGAAAACTTCCCATAAGTATTTGCTTATTGCCATAATCTGAAGATCATTAGTAAATTCCCATCTCTTTATATCAAAGTGGTTTAATGGGCTACAATGGAGGTCTACAAAATTAAACTAGCACATACTTTACACCCATATTCAACTCTTGAAAAAAAATTAACAACCTTACAGAAAAAGATAATTCTACTTTCATCAATCTGTTCTTTAATTATTCCTTCTAAATATAAATGGAATATGCATCATCGAAGTCATAATGAAACAAGCATTGATTTGTCAGTTCAGTATGATAATATTTTAATTTATAGTTCTTCAGTGAAGAGTTAAGGTATTTTTATCAATATTTTATATTTACACAGGCACAAAGAGGGGTTCCTAACCGGAATTTGGGAATAAAACATCGTTGTATCTCAGCACCATGTGACCACTCATAATTTGTATGTGATAATGCTTCAAAGAAACACCAAGTGTTTCCTCAGCACCATGTGACCAAGTCACTGAAGGAAAGCCAGTGGCACAAAGAGATGTTACTAAAAGTGTGAGTCTAAGACACTGATATTATTAATTTTCAATTTATACTTCTGATTCCTTTAACAAACAAAAACAAAAAACTTTGGAAGTCAATAAGGCTTTGTATCAAATTTCCTGATAAACTTTTCAGTTACTGTTACAAAGAGATGGATCTGTGGCATAAATAAACATTTAATCAGAGAACATTTTTGAAAGTTTTGTGTAAAGATAATTAGATTTGTTTAATGATTATCTTTATTCTGTGGGTAACCCTCTTAATTAGGTAATTGATAATCACTTTTGTACTGCTTCTGAGAAGTATCTTGAAAAAGCAAATATGCAAAGAATATTCCTTTTTTTCTCTTTCCTCTCAAGCAAGATGTTACTGGTGATGTTAGTGGTCACTAGCCCACACAAAGAAAGCCAGCATACAGTAGAATTGAATATTTTTAGAGCATGAAGAAATACAGTGTATTCACTGTACTCATACATCATGGCTTGCATTCAAACAGCTAGGTGAAGCTCAGGAGAGGGAAATGGACAAAACACAGTTCTCTCAATACTGAATGATTCAAAAGTCTATGTGGAGTGATCCAATTTCTCTAGCTGGTACAGTAAGAAATATGTATTGGGGGTAAGGCTGGAGACAGTTCAATACAGATAAGTTCCATTAAAATACAAAGTGCCCTTAAAATAAAACTGCTTTGCAAAAGTCGTCTGAGTAATAAATTGTTCTAGTACAACTATTTTTTAAAAGAGTTCCAATAGTTTTGTGACATCCTAAGCAAGTTTTTCTTTTAGTTAAAAAAGAAAATATCTTCAGTCTGATATTTAAACCCCATAAAGCATCATTCTATTTAGAAGAATATGCAAAAGGCACTAAAGTATCAGAACTGAAATGTTTCAAGCAATACCAGATACCAGTTTTGAGGGTACAGAAGAACAAAAATACACTTGTCTCTATTGAGATACCATTAATCTGGACAGCATTTTCTTTTGGCTAATGTCCTATCACTAACTATATTTTTTCCTCCATGTGTTAGTTTTATATAAGCAGAAAAGAGATAACTTCAGTGCTCTTTACACATAAGTGTATTCTAATCCATTGAGCACTTTTATATGTAGATAAAAATATCACCTGAGACAAAGAACATTTAGAAACTTCATTAAAAAAAGGAAAATACTTCAGAAATTACAAGTGGGTACATTTGCACATAGTCACTTTGTTTATTTCAAATGCTGTTTTTTATCCTGAATATTATGTCAAAGGCCCCTATGTTTTGAAGGCCCTTAGTTAAAGTGGACACCAAAATCAATTTGTATACTGCACTGGCCTTAATGAATAAAAGAACTATTTGTAGTAAGTGTGTTTCATGAAAACCATAACAGTTTGGTGGAAAGAATGACAGAGTGCTTGCTGATTTTAATTGTAGGAATTTGAATAATACCATTTGAGAAGTATCACTATTGGAAAGAGATACGTAGTTTCCTACATAATGATTTAATTTTTTTTTTTTTAATGTAGGAATAATTCCTTTTGTTTGGTGTTTGCATATCTGTATCTATAATAATTAATTGCCATAGATAGGAAGTATGATCATCTTCCAGGGGTTCTGAGAGACGTACGATGCTTGACTTGATGCCCACTGACCAACCAGTGATTACTAATTGTGATTACATGGTAGTTGAGATATACAAGATCTCTGAAGAATAGACACCTGTGGAAATTACACTGGAAGCTAACACAGAGAAGAGGCAGCTGAACTGATGCCTTCAATAGAGCAGTATTTGTTCTCCTAACTTGCCTTCAAATTCTCATTTTTTATGACTTCCAAACTTTTTTACAAATTAGGTGAAGATAATTTGCCAGCCTGCAAAGAATTCAGAATGTTTAGCATGCTTTAATACACTGAATTCACAGAAGAACACATTTGAAGCAAAATTTTACTGTACATCAGAAGGAAATAACAACTGCCATGACAAGATGGGACCGAACAGTCAGGATACAAGTTTGTTCCAAATCCCATTGACATCCATAGGAACACAAGGAAAACATGAGAGATTCTGGAATATTTTTGCTACAGTATCTTTGGTTGTTAAATAGATATTTTGATAGCCATACTTTCCTCACAGACAGTCCTTGCACCTTCCATTTTCTGGTTTATAGATGTCGTGAAGGACAAATCTTCTTATAGTCTGTAGTCTTATAAACTGCACTGTAATCTCTGTGTAGCAGGATTCATGTGATTAATCTTGCTCATAATTATGACTATAATTAGTGGGGAAAGAAAATGAAACATGACTATTTATTTTGATAAAAGATTAAAACACGGAAAATTTAAAGTACAGGAAAACCCATCTTATTTGTGTCTTTACTAAACCATTACGTTTCTCTGTATACCTGTCTCTCCACCCCCCAACTCCAACCAGGGTCTTTTTCTGCAGTGCTTTTGTCAGTAAAACTCTGAGTTGTAAAAAGGGGGCTTGTTGTTGTAAACAACAAGTTGTAAAAAGGGGGCTTGGCCTTCCAACAGAGGAGGGAATGGTGATGAAACTGGCACAGCTACAATTTCTACTGTTTAGATGGGCCAAGAAAGTTTGCTTAATTAGTTCATACCCTTCTCTTCTCGAATATGGAAATGAACTTTTTGACTTTTTGCTCTATGTTCTTTTCTTTGTTAGAGATTGATTCCATTAGCTGTAGCAATAGCTTTGTAATTTATAAAACTCGAGTCACTTCAGAATTTTCTTTAGTCCTAGGAGAATAAGTTTATTTCCAGACTTCCTTCAGAACTTGTACTGCTGAAACTATTCCTTCGACACTCCTAAATCCCAAAGTGCAATTACAGCCTCATATTTTTAAGTATAACTACCACCGCATTCAGTAGTTCAGGTAGCTTGCTCTCTGTGTTTTTCAAGAAAATCTGCTTTGGATTATAAGTGTTTGGCAGAACACCATTCTCTGTATTTCTAAACAGGAAAATAATGCTTACATTAGTTATTCAAAATGCTTTGTAAAAATTAACTAACTAATACAAGTCTTTAACATTTTGATTACAGTGGAATAAATCTGAGATGCAGCAGTCAGGTGTTTGTTTCAAATGTGGTCAGCAGAGCCCTCCAGTCTCTGTTAAAACCATATTTTTTTACTTACTGTGCACTTTAATTCTATCCTGTTAGAACTTGGTCTTCTACATGTACATGCATGTTTTAGAAATAACAGAAGGTTCTATAACTTTCCAACACAACAGAGTTAAGGGGAATAGATCTTTCCTTCCATTGCACTGTCCAATTGATCCTACATTTATTTTTGTTCTGCAGAACTCAAGATTTTACTTTTATCTTGTTGACTTAAACTTGGCACTCAGGAAATTCGATAAAGAGAAAAAATATATTACTTTTACACAATGATAGCATTCCTCTTTTTTTTAATATAAACTAGTGAGAAATTTATTAATAACAACATCTAATTTTTTTAAGAAATATTATATTAGAAAATAGTTTCCAACACAAACTAATGACTGTGACTAGCAGTGTCAATCAAGCTAGTCCAGGTTTGTTGCTCAGACATGCGGTTCTACTTGCTGATTTTATGTCTATGGTAAATTCAGGTTATTATTCAGTATCTTCTATATACCTAAGCCTAGTTAGGACCACTTTCTTCATCACTTCTACAGAATAATTATGCAGATTATCTATTTCTGACATTGTTGAGCACATTGTATTTACGAAAACTAGTATCTGTAATTTTTTTCTGCAATATTATATGGTACGGTAAAATAATTTACAATGGACTACAACATTTCTAAATTCAAGTAATATTTCCATTAGCAAAAAAAAAAAGAAAATAATCGAGGTAGCTCACAGAAAACAATACAAGAATGGTTAAAAACAGGAGAGCAAGTGCTGAACAGATTATAGCCAAATTGCTTTAAATCAACAGCGGTATTAGTTGCATTCAAATATGTAGAAGCTGAAATAAGACTAATGAAAGGGGTTCCAGTTCCCAGTCCCAGAATTACCCACAGGCTTGATCGTATGCTTTATTTTGTTGTTTTTACTCACCTGCTGGCTCCTCTGAAGGCCATGGCAAAACTTGTGCTGAAGCTTTGAATAATAAATAGCTTGAGGCAAACAGACGTGCTTATAAGGAAAGGTGTTCTAGTCTGGATATCACTAGAAGAGAATGGGGAGAGAAACTGGTCCCCTGAATCTCAGGATTCTTAGAAACAGCCTTTTGTGTCCTTGTTTATCAGGAAAAGTTTAGGTATGAGACAAATTTTAGGCTGAGATTTGCCTGTGAATTCAGTTTCACATATTATTCCCAAGGCATACCGGAAAAATTGGTCAAAATTTTGTGGGATTCTTCAGTCTTATCAAATGCATATAAGAATGAAATCATACATGATTGTCCAGTTTTTCTAAGATTCTTTTTATTTAAGGCTAGTCACCTCATTAACATGGCTACTGCTGTAAGGTTTTGGGGCACTAAAGGGACCAGGTATTAGGCATCTTGCAGTTTGCAATCTGGTAAAGAACCAAAGCTAGGAATAAATTGTTGTGATCAAGAACAATCAAAAATCAATCCAAAATTAAGAGAAATTTTAGATTAGAAGTGGCAATTTTCTCTGCCCTTCAGATGCTTTAAAACCCCCCAAAACCAGATTAAAATGTCACTCAATGCCATATTAAAATGAAAAATCTGGAGCTTTTGTCTGATTATTTTGACCTCACACAACTATTGTTTTCCTGAGTGTAAACTATTGGAGCATCCAGTTATGGGTCTAATTTTCCTCATTTCCTCAGTGGAAGGGAGCGGGGGGAGGGAGGGGGGGGGAGAGAGAGAGAGAGAGATGACAAGAGACATGGGAACCAATAGAGTAGTTTTTATTTATACTGTACAAAGCTATTTTGATTCCCATTTCTTTTGTGACATTTGTGATGAAAATGAGTAAAGGTGACAAATTTTTGAAACATCCTAAAAAATCACATCCTTCTTAACTGTACCATCTTTAATGCAGGCACTGTGGATCTGAGCTGTGTATTACCATACACTTAAGTTTTGCAATCTGTTCTCGCAAATCAATTTTACACAGCTTGAGAATATGGGCAAGTTTGTATTTGCGCTATAAAGATGTTTCAGAGGGGAGAAGAATGAAAACAGTGTTGTAGCTGCAAACAAATCAATCGGACTGTATTAAAACTAAACACATGATGCCAAAGATGAATGTAGAGACAGAAACAGGGACAGAGATTACCATGGGGTCTAGACATATACAGTGATTAATCATCACACATATCTGGAAAAGAAAAGCACAACAAGAAACAGTTTTTTCTTCTTGGGCTAGACAGTCTAGAGAGAAAGAAAATTATATTGTGTTCTCCATGGATGAAGGAAAAGATGAAATGGATATTAACTGTCCCTCGTTTGCACCAAACTGAAAATCTGTCTTTCAGTTAGCTTTATTTCTTATTATTTGAAAACAATCCCATAACTCATTTTTAAATTCAGAACATAAGTATTTCTGTTTCTTTTGCAAAGATTCATTTCAATTTAAAAATCATATTAAATAATTATATTGGGTTTAATTTAGCAAAAAATCAATTTAATTAAATTCAGCAAATCTGAATACAAGAAAGAGCTTCAATACTGGGCTTTTTCTTTTTTCCATAGGTTTTGCAATTACACTATAAAACTTATTCAGATGTAAGTATCACTGAATGCAGTTCTAATTACTGGGAACATGACTCTCTTTGGCTACACAGGATAACTTAAAATGAAAACAGTCTATTTAGATGGGTTTTTTTCTGCACACACAGAATACTGACACAGCACTATGGTGCTCAGAAACTAACTGATGAATTTTCCAGCTTTGGAGACAAATTTCACCTTCATACAGAGGCTGATAAAACAAATGTTTGTGGCACCATATGATAAATAGAACTTATTAGTATGAAAAAATAATTCTGCAGAAATAGCTGTAAGGATTAGGTCATAGGAGCATCTGCATGTCATCTGGGGGCAATACACCAGATTTATTTACGATTATTCAATAGTTACTAGGTTCATGTGGGGCAGGGGGAGATATCTATCTAATCTTTTATTTCTTTTTAAATTTAGCCCCTGTATAAACTTCCCAAATACCCATTTTACTCTGGTTTTGCCACAACAATTTGTCCAAACCAACAAGTGCCCCCTCTCCTTTCTTGTGCATGGATAATTGAACATACAGTACTTTGCTCAGTATGTGCCAACGACACAAAGTTTTTGCAGATCTATTCCTACTGGAGATCTATACAGATCTATTCCTGAAATTGGCTCGTGCCAGTTGGATCCTCTCTGGAAGTACTCAGCACCTCCAAGACTTGTGTCTGAGCTGACTGCTTAACAAAACTTCCAGCCTGCTTTAGGTTTCTTTTTAACCTCAGAAAACCAAAGAAGCAGTCAAAGTATTGCTGTAATACCTGAGAGAGGGGAGAGAAGTATATGCGTGGAAGTATGTTGGACGCCCATTCATATTTGTACGTATCCAGGAGAGGATTTCAGGTGTTTTTACCTGAGTTCAGGGCAGGATATGTGTAGGGAGTGGGACAGGGTAGGTGGTGGTTGTTTTCTTATGAAAAAAGTATAAAAACTTTGTGATTATTTACACTATTCTTTCTCTTTCTCCCACCCTGCTCAGGTAGCTTATGTGCTGTTAAAGGAGAACATGATTTAAGACTCATTTAAAAATGTCTCTAGAAATGACATAGTTATTGAAAAAAATAGCAGTGTAAGCCAGGTGGAAAAAAATAGGATGGTAGAATGAAATACATCTGAGGACAGTTTTGTTGTACAACATTTGGCCTTAAATAAATGTATGGGCCTGCTTCTGAAAATATATTACATATGTCAAAGGAACAGTAATTAAACTGCTCCCTCTAAGCCTTTTTGATAGGCCATTTTCAGAATGAATGGTTGAAGCTCAGAAAGGGCACTTGGCATTTAAGAACCCTACCTTTAGAATATTATTCTCCTTGCTTTCTCATGCTCACATAATTTTACTTTTTTTCTACCAACTTAGAGCAATGCTAATATCCACTACTTTTGTTACAGTAGACCTGTAAAATAAAAATTATGTGTCACATAAATGTAATTGTTTTTGTCATTAAAAAAAAAAGATCAGTTAGTCACATCTTATATCAACCCTGAAGAAAAGAGAAGTGTAATGGGTTGATCATGGCGAAAATGGCAAATTTTGCATTTTGTCATTGACTAATGGAAACTGACATAAGCCACAGTCACTTATACTAAATCACTCAAAATAATTATTACCTGCTTAAAACGGTGTTATGGTGAATAAATAATAATAAAAAAGGCAGTGTCTGACCAAGACCCATAATACATTTCTTCAAATGAGATAAACAAAATGAAATGTTATGGATCGAAGTCCTAACTCATCTTTAAGCAAACTGGCAGATTCTAGAAACTTTTTACTATAACTGATGTAACATCATTTGTGTTTAAAATAATCATTTTGACCAATTATTTTACTCTCTCACATGACCTGTATCTTGGATCCAGATTTCCTACTTTATATTAATGTATACACTTGCAATAACATACATGTATATAAAGAAACAAAAATTAAATTGGTATAAAAAACTGTCTTTCATTTCCCTTAATGCTGAATTTTCAAGAAAATAAATTGTAATGGAATGAATTAGATACAATTATGTGTTACGTCTAGGAATCAGTCATGAAGTGACAATGCCAAGTGACAGAAAAGTCTTTGCTTTCTATATTCTGCTACAGGACATATTTTACATCAATCAGACAATCCCCTCCCTACTGAAATGGTTTTACACCTTCATGTCATTTCTTTTCCGATTTGTGTATACCACATGGCAGTTCATTTCCATGGACCATATTTTCAGACTGTCTAAACCTGATATTTATGTGTCTTATCTATTTACCACAATATTTTATCTGTTTTTTAACTTTTTCCAGTTTTCAGGATATGATATAACTGTGTTGGAAGATAACACAGATGCAAAAATTTTCCTACTATGAAGGTGGAAAAAATTCTGTATCTATTTATTAATCTCTGATTTTTAACATAAGATTCTGAGAGTAGTTGTTTTTCTCCATGCTGTAGCAATAGGCATTAGATTTTATATGTTTTAACTGTGACAGTAATAGAATGCCAGCACTCTTGCATAGATAATAGTCTTTCTGTGTCTGTCTTAGAAACTTCTGAGTTTCTTTGGTTTTACTTTTGCTTTTGAATTATTTTTCTTAAAACTCTGTGGTTTGGAAACTATAAACTATAAACACTTCCAATACACAGTCCTTAGGGATACACCATAATAAAAATTAAAGCCATCTTTTTTTGCCAGTCAGAAACAAAGGACATATGAAGAAAATGTAGAATGGAATGACTCTGCAATTACAGGCCTGACAGAAATTGCCAAAACGAAAAGTATTGTAAAAAGGGAACATTTACTGGAACTCGGGGAGACAACGGAATTACGATACCAGAAATGCTAATAAGCCGTGTTTTTTCTTCTCTAAGAATATAAACATAGCTACGAAAAGGGATGTTTTACATTTTCCCCTTGGACAAGTACAAATTTCTAAAACCTTATATTAAATGACTGCCACCCACCATCCACCTGCACATTTGCTTTCATGAGAACTCTCACAAGTTCAGCAACTGTGTTGCAGAACTGATGTAATGCCATCTGATCCAGGTAGCTTCTGCATTTCTATGAGGGAAGTTAGGAAGAAGCTGGTGAAGAATAAACACATTCTTCCTTCATTTCTCCTTTTCACCATCACCTAGTGCAATAAGACAATTCACACTAAAGGTTTATAGTCCTTACAGGTACTTCTTTTTGTTTATTTTACATGGAAATTATTGGTATATGGAAAGTACTAATTTTTTAAATTTTTATTTGGCTCCTCACTACACATGCACACATGCTGCACATGTGCATCACTTATAAAATTAACTAGTTATTGATGTCTGCTGTTATCTCTTTATATGAATTAATTATTTTTTTCACTTATTTTACTGTGTAAAATATGTACTATTTAATACCAGCTTCTTTTAAAAAATGAAAAAAATGCAAAAATGTGCATTAATCAACTTAAAGCTCTGTCTGTGAGAAAGTATCTTTTTCTCATGGTGTTTGTTTGCAGTCTAGTTTAATATGCTTAATTTTAGGCAAATGCTTAAATCTTTCATTCCATTCAAGTTAAAAGTAACATGCAATTAGATGTCTTAGAGAAATGGTGACAGACAAATGTCTTTTAATAACTACCTGCTAAGACATTCCATCTTTGTAAGACCAAAAGTAGGTACAACTTCAAATGTCACAAGCCAACATTTACTGTCAAACTTCGATATGGAGAGAGAAAGCTGAGACACAGTGCAGGAGTCTACTGAAAATCAAAATATCCTCAAGTATAAAAAAATGATATATGCATATGAGCTGGTAAACACTATAACCTGTGGAGCACCATTAACTACTAATGGGAGCATCATTAACTACCGAGCTTGTTTCGCATTATATTAAGAGAAATTGAACTGGTTATTGACCATTGTTTTGGGGAAGGAGGATGAAGCAACTTCTGAATACAGCCGTATCAAATCTGCAACTGCATATGCAAAGAATTAATCCTACATTGTATGGTCTGGGCTCAGAGACACTTTTCACTGCTCCAGAGATTTTTCAGAAAAGGTTTCATTGTCATCATCACTCTTTAGTACTGCTATCAGCTGGAATGTGACTATGATCAATTTCTTTAAAAACAATTTGAGCAATAATTTTCTTTTCCTCGTTTTCAAAGGAAATACACTGCATACCATTTTTGCAGAAAATTCTAACGCTTGATTGTCCTTGGTTCTTTTAATAATCGTTCAGCATAGATCTTTTTACTTTAAAATTATGCTGTTTTGCTCAGCTGACAGAGACTTCAATAACTGGGTATTGAATCCACCTAATAATTTGGGATGGAAAATTTGATTAGAAAGAATTCTTTATGGAAGTTCATGTCAGAGGAATATTGATTCCTATTTACAAATTATGTCCTGTACAGCTGCATGGTATACAGTTTCTAATTCTCTGGACTGCATAAAAGTTTTAACCTTCTCACTGTACCATATGATATAGACACTCAAAAAATATTCATAATTTTCTTAAAGGAAATGAGACCTTGTGAAACTCACACATACAAGATGTTATACCTCTAATAATTCAGAGACATAATTCCTAGTATAGAAATCTTAGTTTTTAGAGGTAATTTACTTTTGTAATGCTTCACATATAAAAGATTTCTGTAAGAGTTTATAACAGAACTTTGCCATTGAAGATTAATTATTAAACGGTGGGGGGGAAGAGTTTTTCAATGAAAATATTCTATTCTATTCTATGAAATTCACAAATGAGATTTTCAATATTCCGTTTCAAAGATAAGAGTAGACCTAGATTCTAGAGTATATTTGTGTTTCTACTGTCTGTAACTTGAGTCCTGTAGACAGTTACAATGCATATACATAACTCTAGAAGATGCAAAGTTGAAAGCTATGAAGAATAAGGCTCAATATTTAAATTAATTTTCATTGAACTGTTGAATGGTTCTGTGAAAATGTTATTTGCTCAACCCTGAAAATTAAGGAGAATGTACTCTTGGGGAGGTACAAGGAAATCCTTGGATCTGTTGGCCTCCAAGCATACACAGTCAGTAAAAGTGGGAGTTTATTTTAATCATGTGCACATACTAAACACAGCTAGCTGAGCTTTGAAAAGAAGGAAGTCCCAAAAGAAGGAAAAGAAGAAATCAAGAGGAATCAAAGTAGCGCAAAGATTCTTCATGACAAATATTGCACTCCACATCTGCAGCCCACAACTTCTCCACTGAGAACAGAATTGCAAAGCTAGTGAATCCACATATCTCCTATCCTAAACCTACAGCAATGCCTCCCTTGGTCCCACCATCCACTTGATCCTGCTAGTGTGGATTAACCTTTTTTGTGAACTACAGGAATTCTCACCAAAGACCTGAGGAAATGAATGGGTTGATGTCTTCATAAGCTGTGTCTTCAATGGTTTCAGTGCTTTTGAAATGTATGGTGCATCTCACACCTTCTAAAGTTATGGAAAGTTTTGCTGCAGTAAAAAGTAGGAATTAAATGACAATGAGATTTATAAATTTATTAGCAAATATTGCTAATGAGTAGACACTACATAACTGAAAATAATAACCAAGTTTTCAATAATTTTAGTGATGCCTGAATACTTAGAGATACAATTTTTTCTTCTATATTATACTAATGTCAGCAGTTATTAGAGGGAAATCTGTCAAATTTTGTTACAAAACCTACCTGAAATGAGGTTGATTTTAAAATCCTTGTGAAAAAAATGAGGCTTCAAAAGGGTGACTTTCAGGGATTCTTGTTTAGTTTCTATAAAACCACGGCAGAAACCAGTACCAAATTATTCTTTGCCGTATGTTTCCACCTTAATTTCAAAAAACAACACCGTGTCTTCTGTCCAACAGCCTACATTTTATATTTAAATATCATGACAATTTTGTTAACATTTTAAAACCAACTCTGATAACAATGACAGTCACTAAAAAATATTTTGTCTTCCAGAACTGTATGAGTCCGTATTTCTTCTTGCTTTTCTTTATCACAGTCAAAAAGGACGATTGGCTCTTAGATAAATCTTTGGACTATGCAACCCCTGTAATACTTTTGCTAACATTCCTGGCTATAACAATCCAACAAATAAATAAATAAATAAATAAGAAACAGAGAGAAGAAAGAATTGAACCTCAGCAGTTGCAATGAGACACAGCAAATGAAGTGAGAGGTACCTTCCATCTTCTTACAACTTCTTTAAGACCATGGCAGGATACAAATTAAAAGAAAAAAATCAGCAAGTGAGAATTGCAAAATATCCTGGATTAAAAAACTACTGTTGCTAATATATTTGGCTTTTTTACTGTTCTGACTGATGAACTTTGTGACGGTAGATACATGTGCAAGCATGTACACATACACAAAAAAGGAAGCAACTACTGTAGAGCAAGAGTTTCAAATGTCTGTCCCATGTGCAAGGCTTGTAAGGAAGTTGTTTTGCTAGTCAACCATATGATATTCAGCTTTCTTGGAGACTACAGTGCAAGGCTGTGATTTTGGCACAGTATTTGTAGCAAACTTCATGACTGAGTAAAAAATCCAATAGGGATGGAAAAGTTCTCAAATGTACTTGCTGTGTAAATATGCTTTCTAACCTGATTCTTTACCTCACAGGTTTTATATCATTGAAGAGTAATATCACAGCTCTTTCTCATAGTCCACCTTACCAGGTAGAACTACTTTACCCAGGGTCGTCTGCCACTGACTGAATGACAGATTAACTAATAAATGAGACAGACCTATTTTTCTGTTCACATGGTAAAGGGATTGATGAGCAAGCTGAGCAGAGCTTGCTACCATCATAAGAGATGCATAAAAATATGAATCATTGAAAAGATTTACTGTCCTGATCCATGCCTGTGAATAATTCTTATTAGTGTTAACGAAAAGCAAATGAAAGTGACTGATCTTGTAAGTCTGATTACATATTCTGTGGGCAAAACTTTACCCTTTGTTTTGGCATGCCACACACTCTGAACCACTGGAAGTTGCATGTTGGCTCAAGGGCAGAATTTAGCAGTTGGGATCTAGAGTGGGCGGTCATTTTATTAAATGAGCTGTTAGATCCTCAATTTGAAGTGCCAAAGCATATCTCAGAATTACAGCACTACAATTCTCATCAAAATCGATGGGAATTTCACGGAAATACCCTCACATAGTGCTTCAAAAGCCTGCCTTTAGCTTCCCAAAGCAGGAAAGGGTGTGTTGATTCAAATAATGTTAATTAACAAAAAGTAACATTACTAACTTACAATAAAATCAGTGCTAAGACTTTTGATTTTGAAGATTTAGTTGAAAGTATTTGAGTCCCAGAAAATTAAAGACAAAGAGCAGAGTAGTGTGAATCAGAAAGAGATGACAGAGGAACAGTAAATAATGAAGGAGAATGTAACTAGATAGAAAATATAAAGAACATTTAAAAGACTAATAAATGACAAAGACAGTTCAATGCAGATAAATGTAGAACAGTGGTGACTTTGATGAGTCTTTATAACACAACTGTGCATGCATTATAAAATAGGAAGAACAAAAAGTGTTCAAGAGTCAAAAGAAAACTGTGTGTGTCATTGATGTAGAAAAAGAAAGCTCACAGACAAGTCTTAACACATGGATGAATGATGGCTCTGAGAGAGTCTTTATGACAGAAGTCTGTTTTTCATAAAGTAAAAGTACAAAAGAGTAGGACCTAAAAAAAAAGAAAAAAAAAAGATAAATTCTACATGGACTCTAAAGTATGAAACAACCACAGCAATGTTTCTGTAGAGGAAAAAAATTGATGTAGATGAATTGGTCTCACTACATTTCTAGCACTGATCTGACCATGCCTGTTACCCAAAAGTGGTATTTACAGGAAGGATTGCCTTCTGCTTGGCCACTGTGCAGTGATTATTTT
The DNA here is from genome assembly GCF_034638445.1 of Ciconia boyciana. Classification (NCBI taxonomy): domain Eukaryota; kingdom Metazoa; phylum Chordata; class Aves; order Ciconiiformes; family Ciconiidae; genus Ciconia; species Ciconia boyciana. The sequence continues at coordinate 39,578,492 of NC_132938.1, forward strand.
TCAAGTGTTTATTTTTCATGAGCAGTAAAAATGCAGTGGCAGTGATAATAATGTTCACATACAAAAGACACAGACAGGGGAACAAAATAGATATGAATCTATAAAAAGGTATGCAGGAAAGGAGAGGAAGAAATCAGGATGAACAAAAAGCAAGTAGGATGAAGAGACAAACAGAATGGGTAGACAGAAGATGAAGCAAAATTGGTATTATTTATTAGTATAAATGCAGAAAGAAAAAAAAAAAGGAAGAAAAGTCCAAAAATATATAGCTTAGGCTCAGATTTCCCACTTTATTATAAAAATATCCAGCTTTAAACAAAGAGATCTTGTGGGCCTCCCGCAATATGTATACTTTCTGGAACATGTTCATATGGTGTGGTTGGAATCGAGAACTGTTTACTTCAGTGTCTCCTAAATAACCGCTGGGGCCAGCCGCTGTTCCTTGCTGTGCTGTGTTACTTGCCCTCCCTCCTTCTGGGCTGTTGTTCCCTCTCTTCAGGGCATTTATCACAATAAGGAGCAGGGGCTGCCAAACTGTGTATCTAACCCGTAAGATTCCTGATACCCAAAGGGACATTCTCTTTCCCTCTCATCTAGTGAATCTCCAGCTATTTGTGGCATCATACAAAACTTTCAGTCAGGAATTTCCCTTCACTTTAGCCCTTCTCATCACTGTGGAGGTATACGACTGAACATCTGAAGACCATGAAGATCATTGAACCCAAACCCAGACGTTTGTGTACTACACTAGTTAGGCAAATGTGTAAGCTGGCACTCTTTCCGTCTGTGGGATCTTGCTGACAGACTGGTGTCAGACCAGATAAATAAACTCGAAATGCAGTTTCCAGATTGACTCCTTCAGACCTTTCAGGTGCAGCAATCCCATGTTGCCCCTAGCAAATTCAGATTGCTTGGCCTTAAAAAAACTGGTGCACTTACACACATGGCCAGAAGTAGACCTCAAGCACTTGGGAAATCTAAACACAAGGTACTAGCGTTTCTAGAAGTGCAATTTCTTTTCGGGTTTGAGGCTTCTAAATAGACATGTCTAGAAATGTAATTTTGGACGTAAGCACCTCAGTTCTAAGATCATCCCATGCTAGGCTCCTGAATCATTGTAAGAAAGTCTCAACTAAAGAGGACACTTCTTATCTGAGAAAGCAACTGTATCAGGTTCCCTACAGAGTCACACAGATATTACAAATTAGTTTGCATTCCAGTTCATAATTTCAAACTTTTTTTCTCGTAATTATGAGAGAAGAAAATATCCGAAATGAAAATCGAAATTCTAACATCATTGCATGACTCAGGGACAAACCGGCCTTTCTTCTACCACAGTCTAACTCTATTTAAGAATCAAAGCAAATCACCTTATTGAACTTATATAAACTAGACAGCACTATAGTTACATTTTGGCAGAGATGTTTTTCTGTTGAGTCCGGATCAGTGGTGTTTAAAAAAAATTGGGTGCCCTCAGTGTGTACTATCCTGGATTCTAAAATATTTACATGGGGTTCTGTGTGTTTAACTTGCCCTGGAGTATAGCTGGTATGCTTTAATTCCAATTTTTTAATGATACTACTACTCCTGCCAGTAATTTTTATACCAGCTGCACTGGACTAATTATGTGGTTTTCTCAAAAGTCTATTTTTGAAATAATTATGGCCTTTGAGCATATAATAGACAGCAAGCTTTGGGTAGGCAGGACTAAAGAACTTTCTGTTTGAACAGAAAGGATAAAAAAGTTGGCATATCCTTGTTACATCCTCATTTCGAATGCATAAAGCTGTGCACCACCTCAAGGTGCCTATCTAATAAAGAATCATTCCTTCGTGTTTATGTCCACATTCTTTTTAGTTATGTTTCTCAATATATTTATTTTTTTATTTCTCATTAACTGTATTTTGCAAAGCTTCTTTGAGTCAAAGGAAATAACTAAGCACTACTAACTGTACAGTGTAAGATCATTACTGGTGCATTATGACCAGAAGTTTCTCTTTTCTGATCTCCCTTACTGACCTGAAATTGCTGAAGAGCTGAGGCTTGTACCCATGCATACTACAAGGTCACCTTAAACACAATGCGAGTTTCAAGAATTTGTGAACAGTCTGCTTAGTTGGTGGCTTCTGTTATTTTATAGAAATTAATATGGAAAATTATGATGTTTGTAAAGGTTTATTCTGGGGCATGTGTAGGGTACATTTCAGAGCTTTGAGCTGATCTGAGCCACATGACTCTTTTAAAGTTAATGAGAAAGTCACAGCTAGAATGGCATGTGATAATCTGAAAATTTACCCCTTACTGCCTCTTTAGATTTTCTGTGTCATATGTTATGGTAATAAATGGTTCTCAGCATGAGGCTGATTGAAAGGAGTATTGCTGCATGAAATAAAGAACTTGTCTTTTCTTCATGATCTCTGAATAATGTTATTAGCATATGCAGGGTCAGCTCTGAGCATCAGCAGCCTTTGTGACCAGGGAGCCTGGAATTACATCGGTGTGAGTGAACTTAAATGTACTTTCATAATTTATCTTTTCAAGTTGTGTCTCTGAAAAGGAACTGAACAAATATATGGTCTTTCTGCATTGCTGTTGACTACCTTTACGGTGGCTCTGCCATGATAAGTTTCAAGGCCTATACTTTTCAAATTATTATAAAAAGTCCTCAGTCTTAAAGAAGTCTAGAGAATGTATCAAATTGCATGGAGCAGCAGAGAGAAGACTCTAGTCAGAAAGTTTTGTTGTATATGACTGTATATTATGTATACTACTAGTTTTGAACAGTTACTTTCAATATTAAAATTGATCATTGCAGGGAGTTGGACTTGATGATCCTTTTGGTCCCTTCCAACTTGACATATTCTACGATTCTATGATCATCAAAGTAAGGAGGATCCAAGATTCATCCACATGCATGCGGGGAAAAAAGGTACAGGTGAGGAGGTTTGTCACAGAGGTACACTAAATCGAACTCAAATGAGGGACAAGCTCAAACAACTTTATTTCACAAAACAACCAAAACCACACAACAGAAACCAATGAGAAACAGGGATAAACCTAAATCAATCAACGCTACAGTGACATTTAACACATAGCAGGTTCGAGGTGTCAGTCGGGGTGTGGTTACTGCACGTCAGTACACACAAGAATGATGATCCGAAGTGCGCACACACACTCGCTTACCAAGGGGGAAACTCTCTCCCCCTTCTGGTGGGTACCCAGAAGAGAGAATCGCTCACCCGGGGCGGGGGGGCGAGGGCTCACGCACGGATCTATCCAGAAGGAACCCTCGCCACAGGAGGCGAGGGCACTCAGTCCCGGGAAGTTTCCTCAGGCGGCGTCCCAACCCGAGGGGAGAGGTGCCGGACACAGGCCCGCTGCTCCGAGAAGAGCACACTCCAAGGGGGTCTCCGCTGGCGCCCCACTTATACCCTGGGTCGGCTCTGAGCTGTGGTCATAACTGGTCATGATCTAGAAGCTTCTCCGAGCCCAGGCGCCCCACTGCCTGCGGACCCCGTCTGGCGACCGAGGGGTCCCGCCTCTGCTGCTCCCCTGCCGCGGTGTGTGCGTGCCTGGGGGCACGGCAGAGCACAAAAGGCGCCAAAATGAGGCGCGAAAAGCCGGTGATCGCCACGCCAAACGCCCCGAGCTTTATCGGGGCCGGTGGGGGGCGTGGGGGGGGTGTGTGTGGGGGTGAAGCGTACCTGTCACAAGGTTCTTGATTTTTCTTGCTATTTCAAAAAGGTTAAAAAATAACCAAGATTAGTAAAATGGCCACTCTCCAAAATAATGCTGCCTTGTCATGGATTCTTTTGTTTTGGTCTGCCAAACTAATTTTGGACATGGAAGGACATGGGTAAATTAAGGAAGGGATAGTTTAATCAATTCTTCCTTGTACAATTTAGGAAGGATCTACTATATTTAATACACAGCAGAGGGTAGAAACAGCAGAAGGTAATTGCAGGAGAGAAATTCTGGGTTTAGAACTAGATAGGCCTATTTAAAAGTCTCTAGGTCTAGCTGCAGAGATTTTCAAGGCATTATTCTAGAAAATCTGATTACGGAGATACTACAGATAAGAAGCAATATTCACTCGAGTTCTCTGAGGTCTTTTTAGCTTAGTGTGGTGTTGTTATTGCAACTGAAATATGTAAATAGTACAAGACCTGATTGTGGGCAATGTTCTCAGCATCCTATATAAAATATCAATTTAAACAGTGGGGGTTTTTTTTCCTGAAATCTACAGCTGCCTAAACCTGCAGCTGGCCCAGAATTTAGTGGTGAATGCTAAGTGTATTTTGTTTTGTGACATTAAAATTTGGCTTGCACTACCAATTAATTTGTGTTTCCATACAGCTTTTCATTCAAAACTTTAAAGTCGTCTTAAAAAAAAATCTTTATGGCAAATGAAGAAGTAAGTAAAGAAGTTTTTTACATAGGAATATGAACTGACTACTGCAATAAAAGACACTTAGAAATAGAATTCAATTATGTTTTATCTAACTATACAAACCAGAAATTTGCTCTGGACAGCTATGACTAATACTGTTTGCTTTTAAGAAAAGTACTATGCCTAAAATGTTAAAACATGGAGGAACTATCTTAGTAGAATTTTCACTCTTCTATCTAATACAATCATTCATCCCTATGAAAATAAAAAGAAATAAAAATAAATACAAAAATTTAATAAAATTTGAGGGCTTTTTTGTTATTAACATATTAATGGTGCTATAACTGTGACTTGCGCACCTCAGTTCTCTTCCACAACCCTCTCTCTTTACATATATGCTGCACCTTTGAGATCATATAGATGGTCATATAGATTGCACTTTTATTTTTTATTTAGATTCAGAAGACTGTTAATATTCATCCTGAATAATATTGACCGGTGAAGTATTCCTGCTTTGGTGGCTTCATTATTTTCATAGTTTCGTCTAGTTATTATAGTATGCTTGAATGAACATTGAGAAAACTGCCAGTTATAGCTTTGTAAACCCATTAAAATATCACGGTCCTGCAGTATATTCTCCAATGTTCAACCCGCCTCACCAGAGATCTCAGCAAAATATACTTTTTTTGTACAGACCTGTTACTCAATTTCAGTTTGTTAGGTGTGACCATATTACTCACAGCACCCTGTCTATGACAGTAATAAGTCAGGGATGTGTTCCTGTCCCTGCAGATAGCTTGTAGTGGATGACAAAACAGGTCATAGGTTATGAGGACGCTGGTCTGTCCTACACCATGAATAGTATGGGCTTTACCTTGGGTTTCCTTTCCCCTTCTAACTCACCTCATGGAAACAGAAAAATATTTGTAGGATCCCTGTATGGTTTCAGTGACTGCATAAGGCATTACTTTGTTACTTCAAAAGAAAAAGAATTAGGTTTTATTTAGAAAATGCTAAAACCCTGTATAAAAAGTAAGGTATAGTTACAATTCCAGACAGGCAGTTACAGATACACATGCCAGCTTTGGTGTGAAAGCCACCTCGCCAAGTTAGCGCAGGTCTGTTCTTGGATGAGTGCACTCAAGGGAATACATAAACTATGCTGAGGATGATCTGCTCTCACTTTTATCTACAATTTTAGTCATCTGGAAACACCTTCATACTGAAGATGAGCTAGAAGGCTGGAGAGATGTGCCCTAACTCTTCACAGGATTTACTAGCCTAGAATCTAATGTTTCTGTGGCTTCCAGTTTGTATGGAAAGGAGGCAAGCTGAGCTTGCATCTCCTCAGGACACAGATGAAGTCAGCACCATTCTAAACAAACAAATTCATTGTTTTCACATCTATTCAGCTGCAGAAATGCATTTTAGTAAATTAATTAATTTGTCTAAAATCTTCTCGGAATTGGCTATTGTCAAGTGTTGTGTGGATTCCAAAGAAAAGCTGGTTTCCAATGTTTCTCTAGACCCAATTAAACTTGTTACAATACACATTCAGTTTTGATGAAACATCACAGCTCAGCGTAGCTGAACATAACAGCAATTCAGTAGTGCCTCATTTACCCCTATCCTGCAATTTATTGTGTTCAGGTAGACCTTTAACAAGTCGTAAATGTGACAATATACGTTAAAAAGCACTTATTATTGACTTCAGACTAACCCTAATTTGATTTAGTATTATTTTAATAACTATGATTTAGTACATGCTTTTTTCCAATGAAAATTTCATGATGTTTTTTAGCTAATAGAGTTTAGTGAGCTTTCTTGAGTGCTAAATTAGAATGTCAAATTGCAGGAGATTAGAAGATCCATACAAGTTTGCAGTTTGGACTTTAAAACCTAGTTTCAAAAATGGTGCTTAAATAATAAGTTCAGTCTTGTTAATACTGAAGGTACTAATCCAAAGTGCCTTATTACAATGTATTTATGTACAGAAATTATAGCTGGAGTATTGCTATCTATCAAATACACTACACTATTTCAAAAGTACTGTCCTCCTGTGTATCTCAGACGCTTATAGAGACATAATTGTCTCCCTGGAAAATAATGCATTTTTCTCCCATTCTCTAATTTTTTTTCTTTTTTTTTTTTTTAATTTCTGTTGTTTCAACTAGAAGCTTCAATTCCAAAAGTTAATGCATAAGTATATTTATTTTGTAACACAAATTAATGGTATTGAGTGTTCCTGCCTTTGAATTTTACTAATAATACCCTAAACTACAAACTTCAGGTTTTTGCTTTTCCGGTTTTCAAGATTTTTTGTTTGAAACTGTTTGGTCTTGGTTGTGTTATTGCATTCCATTTAGCAGTGTGTTGTATACAGTAGTACATAGTATATAATCAATGCAATAAGAGGCAAGATGAAGTAGTGACCAAAAGGTCCAAATAGTTTTGAGGGTTTTTTTCTCTCCCCCATTTGTTTGGCTTGGGAAGAACAGATAAAATATGAGTTTAAAACATCAACTTATTTCAGGATTGAAATCAAATTGTGTTTACTCTTGCCATCATCATGTTGACTTCAGTTGAACTTAAACATGTTAAGACATCGTTTGTTTCCCTGTGAGCAGATTTAATAATTACATGGTCAAATCTTTATTCTTTGCTGGGCTCTTTTGTGTCCTTCATTTAACATGAAAACCTGAGGAAAACCTGAATGAGGTGAGAGAACCTTTGCTTTCTACTTGTGTTAGTTTTGCCATCTCCTGATTGCCTTCTCGTCTGTGAGACCACCAGAAAACAGAGATGTTAAGCCAGTTATGCTTAATATATTGAGCAACCTCTTTGTCTTTGCAGAGTCCATGAAACTCCCTTTCTTCAGCTGCAAGCCTCATGTCCTCCTGCATTTCCACTCACTAATCAATTTCCTGGACTGTCCTTTCTCTGTCTTATTGGATTAACAAAAGATTTATGCCAAACTACTTTGTGGTGAAATGTGATTGTCACAAGAATATTCCCTTTGGTCTTCAGGGCTTTAGTGGATACAGAAGAGTTACTATCACATCTTTAATAAACTTGTCTTGGAAACTATTGAGTTATGTCATGTGAATATTCCCTTGGGTCTTCAGGGTTTTAGTAGAAATAGAAGAGCTACTACCACATCTTTAATAAACCTACTTTTGAAACTACTGAATTATCTCCTTTTCCAGTGTGTAATGGTGCTTATATGTGGAAAAAAACGCCTGGGTTGATGGGTTATCCTGAAGAAAAGATTTCATGCATAATCTAGTCAGTATGTACTCCCTTGGGTTTAGTGTCTGACAGTTTCCCTGGCTCTATGCTTGCTAGACCAATTTGTGTTCACTTGCTTTGCTTGAGGAGCTGGTGACAGTACTCCACAAAGACCAGACAATTCTTAGTTTTCACACTTTGCTGGATCTGATTTAGGTTTGATTTATTCCCAATAAAACTTATTGAGGCAGAGAATTTCTTATTTGTCCTTATATTTTAGTAATTCCACTGTTTCTTGCATTCACACAGTATTTCATAATCCTTTTCAATTGAGTAAAAATCTCTCTAATATCCAAACATCACTGTCATTTTATTTTGCAACCATTTGTCTTTGTCCGTTAGATTTCTGTTTTAAAGTTACATGAATTGAGAAGAAATAGGTATCTTTTTTTTTTTTTTTAACTCTTGAACAGTCTTTTTATTTGATATGGTCAACATATCCAACCACTCTGTTTCATTACCAGGAGGCACATTCCCAAGACATATATTAAATGTAAGTTGATTTAATTTTCGTACTGCATTTTTATTTTATTTTATTTTCATTTTCCTCCATCTCCAAGGTAACTATACCAAAAGCCCACCGGTACCCTTTTGGGTCCTTGAAATACCCTATCCTGAGGTAGTCTGTGCCAAACTTGCACAGAGCCTCTAGGCCAGTCACAACCGGGTGCTTTTGCCACTCATTCTTGGTTAGGCTCACTTTGGCCTCCGATAGAGTCAGCTGTTGGGATCCCCCTGTCACTCCAGAAACACAGATGGGTTCTGCCTCTGTATAGCTGCCTTGGAGACAGAGGAAATGAAACAGCTGTCCACCTTGCCCGGTCTTTCAGAAGACCCTTCCGTTGTGGGGATGCTGAGGACTGAAGAATGACTGGTACTGTTTGCTACCGGCGTGGCACCAGCAATAGTGCACCGGTGGCAATATCGCACCAACCGAGACTCCCTGATTCCCATCCATAACCTGATCCGTCGACTGGAGAGCCAAGGAGTGATCAGCAAGACTTGCTCACCCTTTAACAGTCCCATATGGCCAGTGTGAAAGTCTAATGGAGAGTGGAGACTAACAGTAGACTAGCATGGCCTGAATGAAGTCATGCTGCCGCTGAGTGCTGCTGTGCCGGACATGCTGGAATTTCAATACGAACTGGAGTCAAAGGCAGCCAAGTGGTGTACCACAGCTGATATTGCTAATGCGTATTTCTCAATCCCTTTGTCAGCAGAGTGCAGGCCACAGTTTGCTTTCACTTGGAGGGGCGTCCAGTACACCTGGAATCGACTGCCCCAGGGGTGGGAACACAGCCCCACCATTTGCCATGGACTGATCCAGATTGCACTGGAACAGAGTGAAGCTCTGTAATACCTCTAATACATTGATGACATCGCCATGTGGGGCAATACAGCAGAAGAAGTTTTTGAGAAAGGGGAGAAAATAGTCCAAATCCTTTTGAAGGCCGGTTTTGCCATAAAACAAAGTAAGGTCAAGGGACCTGCACAGGAGATCCAGTTTTTAGGAATAAAATGGCAAGGTGGACGTTGTCAGATCCCAATGGATGTGATCAACAAAATAACAGCCATGTCCACACCAACTAGCAAAAAGGAAACACAAGCTTTCTTAGGTGTTTTGTGTTTTTGGAGAATGCATATTCCAAATTACAGTCTGATCGTAAGCCCTCTCTATCAAGTGACCCTGAAGAAGAACGATTTCAAATGGGGCCCTGAGCAAAGACAAACCTTAGAACAAATTAAACAGGAGATAGTTCACATGCAGTAGCCTCTGGGCCAGTCCAGGCAGGGCAAGATGTAAAAAATGTGCTCTACACTGCAGCCGGGGAGAATGGCCCTACCTGGAGCCTCTGGCAGAAAGCACCAGGGGAGACTCGAGGTCGACCCTTAGGGTTTTGGAGTTGGGGATACAGAGGATCTGAGGCCCGCTATACTCCAGCTGAGAAAGAGATATTGGCAGCATACGAAGGGGTTTGAGCTGCTTTGGAAGTGGTTGGTAATGAAGCACGACTCCTCCTGGCACCCCGACTGCCGATGCTGGGCTGGATGTTCAAAGGGAGGGTCCCCTCTACACGTCATGCAACTGATGCTATGTGGAGTAAGTGAGTTGCACTGATCACATAACGGGCTCGAATAGGAAACCCCAGTCCTCCAGGGATCTTGGAAGTAATCATGGACTGGCCAGGAGGCAAAGATTTCAGAATATCAACTGAGGAGGAGGTGACGCATGCTGAGGAGGCCCCACTGTATAATAAATTACCAGAAAATGAGAAGCAATATGCCCTGTTCACTGATGGGTCCTGTCGTATTATGGGAAAGCATCAGAAGTGGAAGGCTGCTGTATGAAGTCCTATATGACAAGTTGCAGAAACTGCTAAAGGAGACAGTGAATCGAGCCAATTTGCAGAAGTAAAGGCCATTCAGCTGGCTTTAGACATTGCTCACCAAAAAAAGTGGCCAGTACTTTATCTGTGTACTGACTCATGGATGGTGGCAAATGCCCTGTGGGGGTGGTTACAGCAATGGAAGCAGAACAACTGGCAGCGCAGAGGCAAACCCATCTGGGCAGCCCCATTGTGGCAAAATGTTGCTGCCTGGGTAGAGAACCTGGTTGTAAAAGTATGTCACGTAGATGCTCACATAGATGCCCAAGAGTTGGGCCACTGAAGAACATCAGAACAACCAGCAGGTGGATCAGGCTGCTAAGATTGAAATGGCTCAGGTGGATCTGGACTGGCAACATAAGGGTGAATTATTTATAGCTTGGTGGGCCCATGACACCTCAGGCCATCAGGGAAGAGATGCAACATATAGATGGGCTCGTGATCGAGGGGTGGACTTGACCATGGACACTATTGCACAGGTTATCCGTGAATGTGAAACATGCACTGCAATCAAACAAGCCAAGCGGTTAAAGCCTCTCTGGTATGGAGGATGATGGCTGAAATAGAAATATGGGGAGGCCTGGCAGATTGCTTATATCACACTCCCACAAACCCACCAAGGCAACCGCCATGTGGTCACCATGGTGGAATCAACCACCAGATGGCTGGAAACATACCCTGTGCCACATGCCACTGCCCAGAACTTGAAACACCGTCCTGGGCCTTGAAAAGCAAGTCCTATGGCGACATGGCACCCCAGAGAGAATTGAATCAGACAACAGGACTCATTTCCAAAACAACCTCATAGACACCTGGGCCAAAGAGTGGGTATATCACATCCCCTGTCATGCACCAGCCTCTAGGAAAATGGAACGATACAATGGACTGTTAAAGACTACACTGAGAGCAATGGGTGCTGGGGCATTTAAACATTAGGATACCCATTTAGCAAAGGCCACCTGGTTCGCCAACACAGGGGATCTGCCAATCGAGCTGGCCCTGCCCAGTCAAAACTTTTATGTACTGTAGAACGAGATAAAGTCCCTGTAGTGCACATACAAAATATGCTGGGGAAGACAGTCTGGGTTACTCCTGCCTCAGGAGTAACCCATTCATGGTTTGGTGCTGGGTGCACTTGGTGGGTAATGTGAAAGGATGGGGAAATCAGCTGTTATACCTCAAGGGGATTTAATTTTCGGTGAGAATAGCCAATGAACTGAATGGTATGATGTTAATTGCTATATAATATTGTATGTAATCACTTTTATGGTTGCTATATGCTGTATCAATGGTATTTCAGTGAGAGTCACCCAGATTAATGAAGAATGAACTTTCATGAAACCAAGCAAAGTGCAGCAGTGATGGAACCAGAACTGGTTTCAGCATGCAACAATCCAACACCACACACCATCTCTCCTGCCCTGAAGGACTGTTATGACAGACGCAGCCTAAAGTCATGGACTAAATGAACTCAACAGACATTTTAGAGGGATGGCCCATAGACCAAGGGAATGATATCTGTGTGTATATATCAAAATACAGTGGTGGCGATTAACTGGAATGTATTGGAAAGGGTAGGACCTGGGCATGAAGTAGATGGTATAGAATAAGGGGTGGATACTGTCCTGGTTTTGGCTGGGATAGAGTTAATTTTCCTCCTAGTAGCTGGTATAGTGCTGTGTTTTGGATTCGGTATGAGAATAATGTTGATAACACACTGATGTTTGAGTTGTTGCTAAGCAGTGCTTACACCAGTCAAGGACTTCTCAGCTTCCCATGCTCTGCCGGGTCCACAAGAAGCTGGGAGGGGGCACAGCCAGGACAGCTGACCTAAACTGGCCAAAGGGCTATTCCATACCATATGACGTCATGCTCAGTATAGAAACTGGGGGGAGTTGGCTGGGGGGCAGCAACCGCTGCTTGGGGACGGGCTGGGCGTGAGTCGGTGGGTGGTGAGTGGTTGCATCAGTTTTTTCTTGGGTTTTGTTCCTCTCTCTCTCTCTTCTATCAGCACTATATCAGCTACTAGAACGTAAGTTAACTCTATCCCAGCTGAAAACAGGACAGCTTAAAACTGTATTTTATTATATCAGGATACACTAATCCCTTACTTTAATACTGCATTTTAAATCAACTGGTTTTATACTTTACTGTTTTCTTGCATTATCAGAGTCTCTAAGAAAATTTTTGTTTAGAAAAAAGTTTCAGAGTTTCAATATATTGAGAACTAATAAGGCATCCATAGATTTGATCACCATAAATTTATCTACTCATTAATGTTTTTATCCTCCCCTCAGGTTGCTTACTACTATTAAATTATTTAATTTTCATAACACTTGTGTCTGTTTACCATTTCCATAATTCCATTCTTCTTGATCCTCTGCCTGCATAGCTTTCCAGACTTCTCCCTCTTACTGTGCAAGTGCTGACATAATCACCATACTGGTAAATGGTTGGTAAGCACTACTATATTTTTGAAACTGAAGAAAATCATTCAGGTGGTATGCCTGTTTTCCAGGATGTAAACTGCATTCACGAGTACCAGATTTGAAATGGTGTTTAAAAGAGTAAAGGGACAGGGTAGGAATGAACACTTAACATGCACTTCTGGTTAATACAGTGTAAGTTCGAATTAGTAACCTGTGTTCTTAGCTCATAGGATTTGTCCACAAAATTCTGTTAATTACTGGAAACTATTATTATCAGACCAGTACCTAGTTCTGTAGAGATGGAGTTTTTACTGTGCAGATATTTCTTTGGGTGTATTCACTACCGACTTATAAAATTATATGGACACTTAAAATCCCATAGGAATTTTTATCTCTAAGGATGAGTATACAAAGCCTCTTGATCCACACACTCAAATAAAATAATGTGAATTTAACAAAAACTTACTCATGCAGTTTTCACAGTTTTTTCCAATCCAAATACTAATGCAATTCCAAAGATCCAAAAAATAAAAAATAATATGAAAAAAGCATAAAACCCTATGCTCCAAGCAATCTGTGAATGCTGTCAACAGAAATATATTTAAATACTTTCTACTACCACATTTTTGGTGATACATACTCTATTGCTTATACATCAGAGAAAAATGTAGGCGTAGCTGACACAGTTGTTAGCTGTCCATAATGTTCCTGATTTAAAATCCCAACCATGGCAAAATTCAAAAGGCACACTATAGTCGTGTCATTAGGGGTCAATTTATATTGTACTCAAAGGTCTGAGTGCAAGTTATAACAATGCTTCAACTCACATTACTAGCTAGCCTGTTTATAACACTGTGGCCAAGGTAGCACATGCAGCAATATCAATATGGCAGCTCAGGCTTCAGTGAGAAGAAATATCCTTACTATTTCCATGACTTCCCAGATGACTTTGGAAGTCTGTGAAGGCACAGTATTCAAACTAGCTAGTGTATTGCCAGTTCAGCTATTTCTAAATGAATTACAGTCACACATGGAGTAAATGAATATGAATCAGTACTATACAGTCTGCTAAAGAAGTGTCCTGTGCAGTATTTTGAAAGTATGATTAACAGATGTATATAGTTAGAGAGAATTATAAAACTTTTACTGTAGTCTTTGAGATGATTGATATTCCTAGAGACAAGTGAATAGGAGAAAAGGCTTTGATTCTCTACTCCAGAGCAGATGGATGGGAAAGATGATAAGAAAATGAAAATGAAAGGGAGGACAAAAAATTGTAAAACAAAAAAGAAGAAAAGTTGATCAAAGGAGATGAAGACAGAACAACTAGAAGTTTAAGAAATCTGCAGCATCCTTGAAAATGAAAAAGTCCCAGTCAGCACAGTTACCGTATTTACTTTGTTGAAGAAGCATCCAGGAAACCAGGTCAGGGAAGGTTGCAGGCTACCTCAGAAGCCCACGGAACACAGAGATGTTTCCTTTGTTCTACATTTTGGAGTTGGATCTAACATGCATGCTTAACAGTCCATTTCATCTAATTAAAATTGGCACCAACATAAATTGCAAAGAGAATAGAGTGTATCCTACCTTTCCATGGGTGGCTGGTTATTCCTGCCCCTCCTCAAGCCTCTTCCATGCCTTTTATCAGTTTTCTGGGGGAGTGCGGATGGGATAGTTTTGAGCTAGTTCACGATGCCTTTTGCTTTGAGATCTACAGCCACATGTGGGAGGGAAGCAAGACCACTGCTTGTTTTAGCAGTCAATACTTGTTTATACAGCCCTAAAATGACTGTAAAACTATGGGGCTAAGACAAGAGGGAGTTCTCATGTTGAATTAGTATAGTACAATCTTTACTATAAAAGTATAATTTTTAAAATGATAATCAGATAAATTAAAAGGTCTAGCATGCATATGTAACAGTTGTTAAAACAATATAATTATATAAAAAACTTAAGGTACCTGTACAAACAAATAAAAAAGGGACATTTCTATTTCCAACACCTCTTCCTGCTGAAAAATCCTTCTGCATCCATAAAGAAGAAATAGAGTTAGCTTCCAATTAACCTTCAAGCATGTAGTCCTAGACAAAATCCATCTCATTAATTCAATCTAAATGTCAATAGAAGTACAGTTTTTGCACTGAATCTTATATCCAAAAGAAAAAAAAAAAAGGGTTGTAAATAGAGTCTAAAGATGACAGAGATAAAATGCAACTTCTGGGAGGAAAGGAGATGACATGCAGATGCACAGTTTTCGCAGCTACTTCTGTGCCCATCCATGGACTGCCTAGTAGGCTGCTTGCTTCTCTGTATGCCCAGTGTCCACCCTTTTTCCTGGCTGTGGCCACATTGTAGTCTTTTTCCACCTCCCTTCTCCCTCCTTCCCTGGCCTCACTGCTGTGCTCTCTGCCCCCCATGCCTCAGCTCCAAGCTTCCCTTGTAAGACACACAGGACCAAAGAAGACTCTGTCTGCCTAACTGCTTCTAGTGCCTAAACATAAGAAGCAAGAAAATTTTTGGACAGGATGAATAGTTAGGGTAGGGTTTGCTTTAATTGCACCCGAGAGCTCATCCCATCCCAGGCACTTGAATTCCTAGAGTCTTGTGGCCAGGGTAAGGGCAGTAGGGAAAATGGCTGGAAGTATCACAACACCTTCCTATGGTTCTGGCTGCGTTAACACCCCCCCCCAACTTATTAGTGACATCGATTCTTGAAAGCTATCCACATGTCGTGCAACTAGCAGTCAAAGCAAAAGAACTGTATTTTCCAAGCCAGTTTACATTTTAGTCAGACTTTTGAAACAGTTAACGAGCAAACAAACAAACAGCCTAGCTAAATGTTACTCCAGTGTAACCAGAAATAAACAAAATTCTGCCTTAGCATATGTGTTTCGGGTGAAACAATAAAGAAGAAAGAAAATTGCTAGGGAGTTTTCTGTTCTATTATTAAGCTAGTACTTTTAATTGCATTTCTGTAGCACTTGTTTCTTTTCTGTTTTATTAATTGTCTGGTAGAGGAAACTTGCTACTACAAAACAACATACAAGCACCTACCTTACTAGTGATTTTTTAAAGTAACGCTTGGGAATAAATCACTGGCTTCATACAAAACACAGCTGATGTAGAGAGACCTTTTTCCTCTGTTTTCCTTAAAGTTTTAGACCATCTCTTAAATGTATTTATTACTTAATGATTGGCATAAAGGCACTTATTTGCACAGCTGGGATAATGCCTGTTCACAGGGACCCAGAGTGATACATTCTGCAATTGCAACTAATCTATTTTATCTAAGTGTTTGTTCTCAGGGGCCAATGTCTGTCTGGAAAGTTCTTGTGTGTTAGAATGAACGCTATTTCTTTCAGTGGTTTCTATTTATCACTGTGCTGTGGGACACTACTGGCAATTTAGAAAAGAATAATGCCCTCCAGGTTAGAGACCAACAGCAGGAGCTGCTCCCATAAAGACAAATGTACTAAAGATTTATCTGTTTACCTATGTAATTTTTCCCTCTTTAAGATACCGAGGGATTTTTGTGCATCATTTGCTACTGATTTGTAAGAGGTTGCTGTCTAAAGTAAAGAAACATAGCACCTTAGCCTTCTCTTACCAAAAATTCCTCATCTTTTAGACAGTTTGAAGAGAACAGAAATTATTTTATAGTGAAATATATTTGCAGAGCTCTTAATGAAGCTACTAAAACATATAATTACCTTAGTGATCCTGAGTACATTAATGGTTTGATTCTCAGTAGAATTGGGGGGGGGAGGGAGGGGGAAGCAATTGTCATGTTTCCAGGAGCTATTCCCAAGTACTAAAGATAGGCTGCACATTTAAAACTTCCACTTACAGAAAGTAATGATAAAAGTATAAGAATTACTGCTGTGTTGAATTAATAAGTTAATTATAGACTTAATTCTTTTTTGTATACTGAGCTGGCATATGGAATCTTCATTAAATGTAATGACAGGTTGTTTTCACCATATTTGTTATTAAAAACAACAATAACAAATGATTTTAAGAAATATTGAAATAAATTTTAAAACTCAAAAACATGGGAGTAACATCATCAATTGTAGTTTTTAATTTCTTGGCACTGGCAGAAACATCACATGCAAAGAAACTGTTAAAAATTGACCTTTGGTATAACATTTTACATAGGTAATTTTATATATATAGACTTGTATGTATTGGGGGGGGTATATATGTAAAATTATATGCAAGATGCAAATAGATTTTACAAAGATAATTAAAAGTATCATAGATATCTACTTAACTGGTGGCATGAGTATTTTTATGGGAGACATATTTCTGGGTGATGATTTTGAGCCCCAGATTCTGACATATGGCAAATACACCTAATCAGTGTCACCTGAGATGTTAATGGAAAGTGAAATTAAGAACTTATGAAATAAATCTGAACACTTGGCTTTTTTCATCAGTCCTTAAGCAGTGCATTATGGTCTTCCTGAAGGAGATCTGTGTTGCTTAGAAGTTGCTGCTCATCAGTGTTTTTCTAGTGAGTGAGTAAAGAATATGGGCCTGTCCCTCTTTCCAAAAGTCTGCTTCTAGAAGGAGGTTCACCTAGTTTCTCATATCCAAAATCCTCTTGCTAAAAAAAGGGAAAACTGTCTAAAATAGTGTTTGGAAGGGTGAGTGAAAATGAATAGGCTAACTAACTGGGGATGGACTAAATGGGGAACTTTGTCAGGACACAGTTGTCATCAGAGTGAGTGAGAAACAGCCAACACACTGCAATTACAGAAAACGTATCTATATTTCAGGTCTTACACAACAACCAAATTTAGGCTGCTTCTAAAACAAGTCTGGAAATTGAACTTCATGGATTGTCTCCCTGCAGATAAGCAAGGGGAGAATGAGAGTTTATGTATTAAAAAGCCAGGTTTTGCTTTTTCTTGCACCTTTTGCACCTATGCAATCTGATGAAAATCAACATGGTTACACATCTGTTACTTAGTTCTGAATTTGGTCCTAAACTCATATAACTATGACGGTCAGTGGTTGCTTGATTATTTGTCTCTAGTAGCTTATATTAGAAGCACTTTTCTGATTCAAAATCAAAGGCCTTAACCCAATCAAATCTTCTAAAATCTGTGTGAATAACTGTATTGAGCATCAAACAACAAATGGTTTATTAAAATTGATGTTCTTTTGCATAATGTTCCCTAATCTAGAACACTTCATATTTTTTTTCCAGTGCAATGACTTAATTGATTTTATATCACTGTATTCTGTTGAATGATTTATGTTTAATTTCTTGCTGTCCAATTAACGGTATAATGGATTGTAGTTCATCAGGGATACTACATCTTGAGCAGTGTTATCTCTTCTGAAGGTGAGAGTCAGTCTTCATCAAGCCAGCTTTAAACTGATTCAATCTTCAACATTTGACATCCCAGTTGTAAGCCTCCAAATTCCCTTTGCAATTTTTTATTTTATTCCAAGTGGTCCAAATACTATATCATCTTTATTTAGATTATAGAATTCAAGAAAGTAAAAAATAGTAGAGGGCAGAGGTAGGCACATTTATTGATGAAATTAAAAACTATATCAAATCGATATTAACTTGGTTTTGGAAAGTAAAGTCAGGAAAGCATAATGTGATACAAAGAGGACACTTTGTATTCTATGACTTCCCAAAAGGCTTCCTACTACTATTTAAAAAAAAAAAAAAAGGGTGTGATGGTGATGGACCGGGAGGCTAAGTTGGTACTGCAGAGGATTAAGAGACCTGTAGGAGGTATAGGAGAAGAAGAGATGATATTTTATTTTAAATTAAAAGAATTTCACATGTCTTTTAGTGAAATAAGATTATAGACACTGTCTTCAGAATTCTACTGGGTTTTGTATTGAGATTACATTTCAAACTTGAATATTTGGGGGGAAGAAGAAAAGGATGTTCACACTGTCTTCCAGGGAAAGGAGTGATTTGAAAGTAAATAAAGGGAAAAATCTGGAAAATAAGAGTATTCTAGACAAGAAGGACTAAATAATGAAATGAAGATGGAGAGAAAGACAATAGAGAGGACTGGGAACATTTTTTATGACAGTGTAATTCAACTATCATTTGCTTTAAATAATAAATAGTTCCACAAACACTGAACTAATAGAGTTGTGTTTCTAAATGATTTGTGTTTCATCGAATGGCTTTTTAAATGAAGTAAACTAAGCCTGCAGCATGTTTCCTGTCCTTACTAAACACTAGAGAACTCATATGAGGAGGGAAAGAGAAGGAGAATGAAAGTGAGATGGTGTCTAATAAAGTTCAAACTTTGACTGAAGCTTTTTCAAGAATTAAAACATTTATAACCTCTCTCTCCTATCTATACCCTTGAACACAAGAATGTGTGTATTCAGTAATAGTTCAGTTCATACTCCGGTCTTTCCCTCAGTGTACGTATCACTATAGCCTCTTTCCTGCCCCTGGCTAACTATTTTCACAGAACTTGTAAGAATGTAACATCTGAAAACTCTATCTTTCTGTCAGATTTGATAGAAATTGGCCAGCCAGTTCAAAAGTGCTGGAGGAGCAGAGACTGCCATGGTCTCACAACTGCACTGACTCATGAACAGCCTGACTAGCATGAACTTTTTATTCAGGAAAGAAGGGGGGAAAAAAGAGAGAAAACAGAAATCACCCTTTGGGAAAGTTTCACCAGTTTGTTAATTTTTTTATTCCATTTTTTTGTTATGAAGACTGAAAGAAAAGTCTTAGTTTTGTTTCCTTCTGGTGAGCTGGGCACAGAGGTTTGATTTTGAATCTGTTGAGCAAAGCATTAAGTTGCATCCCTGGCCAGCCAGTTGCGTGGTTCATGCTGCTCTTCCATTCTATCCTAGTGGGTTGCCTTGCTACAAGTGAAAATAATTCCCTGTACTGGACCCATGATGTACCAAGGCATTACTTCTGACAAAGACATCTGCACATCCCAGGATCCAGAATTTTCTGAGTGCATCTTGGGAGTAGCAGTCTAACTAGAAAGCTTGCTCCTCTGGGGAGAAAGGGAGCTTCCCATGTTGAAGAAGTAGCTCTCATCACATAAGGTAACCCAAGTTGAAAATGAAATTTAATGCTAGACCATTTGAGATCAGTTCAATTTATTTAAAAGATAGCAGATGCAGGGGTACTTGGCACTGAAAAGAGTTCTTCTCACAAGTAGTATGCACACTCAGGCAGTGCGCAAAGGTAGATGTAAGCCCTTCAGCTGAAGTGGGTGCAGGAGGACAGGGCACCACGGTGGCATTCTTCCAGCCAGACGATGACTGTGGAAGTGACCCCAGCAAACCTGGCCCCCTGCAAAGGGAATGGCTACGCACAAGGTCCGTAAGGGCATTTCAGGCATCATGGCCATTGACGCTGCCGTTTCTGCCTGACCTTGACACTCAGCTTCGTTCTCTTTCCATTTTCAAACCCGTACCCCCTGCCTTCCTCCTGAAACAATTTTCTTTTCTGCCCTCCCTCTCCCCCTCTCTCCTCTCCGAGCAGGAGACTCTCCCTCCGTTGCCATAACAACAGACAGCAACCTGGCCCTGGCTGGGCACTCCTGCCCTTTTCCTGAAAAATTCAACCTTGTGCAGAAACGTTTGTGTCTCGTTCTCTCTCCGGAATCCTTTTCCCTCTGGCTTTAATAGGAGGAAGACTCACTCTGCTCTGCGTGTGGCCACTGTCCTCTCTTACCCCCTCTCAAAACACTGTTTTCACACCACAAAGAAACACAGGTTTGATGCTTAATTATCCCCTGCTGAGCTTCCTATATAATGTACTCAGAAGGGCATGCCACTTTGCAAGCTTCACTGTACAAGTACGTTTATCTTTGCCATCCTGGTGCTCCTCTCTGCATTCACCGCACTGCAGCCGTACCGCCCGGACCAGGCGCAGCCTGATAGGAGAGCACAACTCTGCCCGGACAAAAGGATAAGGAGACGTGCAGAGCTGTGCCACAAACTCATCCTATCAGAGAGTAGGAACAAAAACCTCCTCTTTCCTCAACTAATCCATTAGACTAAAAGAGAGCAGTTTGGTCATGCTTTTCCGGCCATTGACAGCAAACATATCATATAATTCTGCAAAACGTCTGTGCTGTTTCATTTTGAGTCTTATTTTACGGGGAATAAATTTCTCACCTGAACACCAACATAGACACAAGTCTATAGGGCTGTATAAGAGTATTTAATTTTAGTTTATTCTAATCTTGTAGCCCAATGTAAATGCCATTCTGGCACATATGATTTAGATGTTAATTGGACTTTCAGGTCAATTGCTGTTTCTGGAATCAAATCATGGTAAAATGCAGATGGGGAAAGTTATCTTTGTCTTCACTCATTCTGTCCTCTTACAGTGTACCTGGCATTGTCCTGACAGCCGAATTTCTGGAAGCCCACAGAATCCTGAAAGCCTCCAGGCCTTGGAGCACTTATCACAGTGTAGTGAGTATGAGCTAGGTGGAACAGCAGGCAGATAATGTCAGTATCACAGAGCCCTCTTTTCCCTCACAGTTTGGACAGCAAGCATTTTAGAAACTCTCTAATGTGCCAGGGCCCAGATATTATTGGCATGGAGTTCAGTTCCTTTTAGTATCTACCTGCTGCCCCCGACGTAGCATCTCTAGACTACAGAGAGGTGTGGATAGAGGAGCAGCAGAAACGATATTCCTGGTGGTTGGAACTTTTTGCCAATTTTATATTGACACTGTTAGCTCCATGAATCTTTGGGGAAGACTTTCATGTAACTCAGCATCCTCTGCTACACCTACATCTTGTAGGAAAAGATCTCTGTAGGTAAACTGCATCTGATTAGTAGCTGCATGGATGCCAGCCCAGCTACAGATCTCCGTTCTGTGAGAGCATGCCTCCAAAAGGTGTCAGAGATGTGTCCTATGCTTTCTTTATAAACCCATTTAAGATTGAATGTCACCGAAACACATCTCATCAGCACTATCTGTTTCTCTAGTGGAAGATTAAGCTGCAGGTAGTTCTCCACCTCTGCACTGTACTTTTGGATGAAGACCACATCCATAATGATTGTTACTGGGCGATAGAAATGGCAGTGCGAGTTTCTTGTTACCCTAACTTGAAATAAGGGTTGAATTCCCAAGGCTCAATGGCAAACCTTCAGATCATCTATTTAAGCAGAAATTGTATGAGAGAAGGAAACATGCATGAGAGATGTAGATACCTAGCTCACATAAAAATTATGCAGGCATTTATTCCGTTCAACCACAGTCACCTGGTGGGATATCCAGTTTGTTTTCCGGCATTGTAGGGGCTTAGAAGACAGCAGAAAATAGTTTGTTGCAGAGTCTTTTATGCAACTAAATAGAGGCAATTTTTTTTTTGGTTTGTGTCCATCCCTTCTTCGGAGCATTCCACACTCATAGCCCTCTTACTTCTCTACCCAGCTACAGTTTTTGTAACATTAGAAACATTAATTTCTAAAACTCTGGCATTATCATTACTCTGCATTGGTGGAGTAGCATCTGATAATGTTGAAATAAGGCAAAAATCTCAGCGCTATGGCAAGCTACTAGGGAGCATGTTATGGGGTCTCTAGAGGAATTAGTTTGGAAACCTCAAAGTGACTTCTGTGCTACTCGGGGCTATATCAAAAGAAGAGAACACCGAGTCAAAACATTTCTGTCCCCCAAAATAGGTCTGACAGTCCTGCTTCATTCAGCATCTAAGTCCTAAGCACTGTTAACATGAGCTTCTGTTGCTGATAATAATGTTTAACAGGGCTTCTTTCAGAGCTTCTCCAAACCTATCATGTCTGGTTCTCACTGAATCATCTATGACTACTATTCTATCTCAAGGTCTCCAACTTCAGTTTTAGAAAAATGAAATGTGATTGTTGCACCATTTTTACTTCATGACAGGAAAAAGAGAGTTCATTTGATGTTTCAGTACATTAATAAGGTAGAACTAGTAGCAAGGAGCAGAAAAGAAGGCACAAAGGCTTAGTCCAAGAAAACAGGCACAGGTAAAGTGTAAATAAAACTGGGTAAATAGGCATTTTTCATTTTTTCTTGTATAGATTGAGCAGGCAAACAAAACTCTGGGAAGAAATCGTGTGGCTTGAACCAAACCATTTTTTTTCCTAAAGATGATGATGATGATGATGATGATGATGATAATAATAATAATAATAATAATAATAATAATAATAATAATAGTAATAATAATAGTTTCAGTGCAAAAGGTATAACTCTTTTTCCAAACTGGACTATTCTACTTTTAAGATAAATAAAAATTTCCATTAAAAAAAATGAGCTTTTGAAGCAGATTACAACTGCTTTCAGCAAATGTCAAAACAAAATTGTCTCACATCTTTTCATCCAAAAATAAACTGTGGCAATTTGTTAATCACTTGTCATCTCTACTGACAAAGGAAATTTACAAACCTACACTTGGACAAAATGATACGAAATACTTTGTTCTAATATTAAGGATAGCAAGAAAGTAGCGGCAAGGAAAAGGGCTATGAACAGCTCCAATTTGCTTTACTTGTCTGCACTTGATTTGGATTTTCAGTCATGGATGACATAAATTTTCCACTTGCTGTTAATATATACCATGTCTCATACCACACTCATCAACAGTTCATTGAGTTGACTGGCCTCCAACGTACCTGTCACCCATCACAATTAACTACAGTCACTGTCACAAACAATTTAGTAGATACACATCTGTGCTCAGTCAGTCAGTCCCAGCTGTTATGTGCATATGTCTCATTTGATGAACCCAGCTCAACAACACGGTTCTTGAAAAAGTGTTAAATACAGTGACCTGAACCAAATACAACAATGTTTAATCTGTTTACGAATGGATTGAATTTACATGCTTTCTGCGTTCTTACAGGCTTCAGAGATGCACCGCAGTGCCACTGTATGATTCTCTTTCTTTGAAAGCTGTCCCTTGTCCAGAAAAAAAATTGCAACTGAAAAGATTCTCCTAGAATGCAGTGGCATAAACAGTAGATCTGCTAATTATTACCACTGGTATGGTAGAATTGACACATGGTTGCACAGGGAGAATATTGAAGTATGTACACACTTGACTGTCTGCATTGTTGCTATATTTAATGTTTGTGCTGAGCTCAAGACAATGATTCTAGCAGGAATTAATATTTTAAATAAACTGTGGTGATCCATAAATTTGAACTAACCAATCTTCTAAATAACCAGAAATCCATGTTCATTCAGTAGCTGACATAAAGTAGATTCTAAACTACTGCCAATATTCCAGTACCTGATAAAGGAAATGTTTTTATTTCTCAAAAAAAAAAGCCTTGAAATCTCACATGATGTATTAGTAGATCAAGATTTTAAGGTCACACAGATTTTAAGAGCACAGAGGGAAATGTGTTGGACCTGGAAAATGTATATCTGCGTTTAAAAAGTGTTTTCCTTAAAGTACCCCTAAGAATTGTTCCTACCATAGACAATTCACTCAGAGGCTGTTCTTTTGTTTTATAAGCATGCTTGACATTTCAATGCCTTTTTTTTATGTTATGCTGTCATATATAGCTGTGCAAAAATTGCCAAATGAAAATGGTAGTATTTCATAATTCATTTGTCCAAGTAAAAGCAATTACGCAAGTCACAAGACAATGAGCAGTTAGAGTCTATAAATGCCTGTCTGAAATGAAAAGCACAGTGTGATACTCAAAGAGATTATATTTACTGTTACTGAAATTTTCAGAACAATTTTTTATAGGACAGAAACAACTGTCATCAGATTCTCTAGTTGTACTGGTCAGTAAATCAAACACACTTGATCAGCAAGAGTTTTGAGAAGGCCAGACATTGCCTACCTTACTTTAAATGACATTCAGTAAAATCTGATGCTTTCTTCTGTCTCCGAATATCTACTCTCCCCAGTCTCAAATGCTGGACTTGTGGAAATAAAAACTAGTGCCACATTTAAAGGTTTTCCACTTTCAGGAGTAAAGTAAAGGAGAGTTGGGAGAAGGCAGAGAGGTTGCTGGGTGCCATAGACTGGGATGATGTTAGTTCTGGGGAAATCACAATGAAGCTTCTCTCTCCAAGCTGACTTTTTGCTTTTTCGTTAAAGCAACAGAGGAATAGGATGCTGGTTTATTTGGTTATGGCATCCACCCTGTAGAACAAAGAGACATGGACAGATCTAGTAAAGATGTTGTCAGCAAGTGTGCAAGGAAATGAGGTGAGTGTAGATATTCTTCACCTGGCAAATATTTATTCTTGGTTCAGATTAACCGGTGAAACAGAAGCTTGGTTTCATGACTCTGAAGTCACTGAGTTTCACCTCACTGAAGTCTGCCCGGAATAAGCGTATATGTAACTAATGGTGCCACCCTGGGGCTACTCAAGTCAAGGAACAGTGATTTCTCTATCTTGTCTAACAGATGGATGGATTCATATCTTCCACTGAGCGAGAGCAGTGTGTGTTGGTGAGAAAATGAGGTGTAGGTGTGGGTGATCAGTACACACAGGTGCTTTTCTGCTACAGAGGCTGAGTGCTCATCTGCTGTAGCCTGCCTCGGCTGAAGCATAGAATTTTGCTGCCTCTACCTGAACAGAGAGAAAACATGCTTCCTTCTTCCACTGCAGAAGTGGACTTAAAGAACAAGTGGAAAGCTCTAATAAAAATATATACAAACACATGTAGGAAAAAGCTAAATCAAAGGCATCCTCATGCCTTGTGAATCTAGCAAAGACTTCTGTAGAAGCTGTCTCTCAGACATAATTCTACTTACTTGTTAAGGGAAGGAGAGACCTATAAGGCTTGGTAAAGCTTTCACAGATCACAGTTTTTTACCTCATGCATTATTTTTCTAGATCCTTAAATGCATTGCGCATTTCCTAAGAGATTCAGTATACCAATAATTTCTTGGTTCATGGATCTTCTCTCTTAAAGAATGCAACCATAGAATGAAAAATTCACCATGTGAAATAAATGATTGCTCACATAATTCAAATAATGTATTGGAAATATAACACTCCTTGTTAGCTGGGATTTCATAGCAGGCCAAAATAGGTTTTTAAAAACTGCTAGATTACCATTTGATAGAAACGCCTTAAAGTGTTCAATGGAAGCTTCCAACAGAAAAAGAGGCCATAATTCTTAGCAGATTGTCAAGATTAGATACTAATCAATGTTTTATGTGAAAAGCAACAGTAGAAGGAAAGTATAAAAAACCTAAATTACAGGAATGCTGGCCCCACATGTACCATACATGCTACTTACAGTGGATCAAAGATAATTAATTGTATAGCACCTTTTATTCATTTTTATTTACAAAAACTTTCCAAATGGTGAGTATGTTATGATTAAGTGGACCTACCAAGTAGCTTATGAATTGTTAAAGAACACTGGGCCAGCCACTAAGTTGTTTATAACCTGATCTAAAGTCATGTTTTTAAAATGTATAAATCTGTGTGTTGGTCTTCTATGCCATACATATGTAGAATATTAATAGGCAATGCTACTGATAGAGAATTTAAGATAAAGCAGTTGTTACTTTCACCAAATGTAGAATAGTGCAAGATTTTCTGAGGTCTGGGTAGTAAGTGCTGAGAGAGAAGAGTGTGCAACAAGATAGTTGCACACCTCAACGCTTTCTTCTGCTGCAGTTTCTTTTTTTTCCTATTTATCCCCTTCATTTGCCTTCGCTCTCCCTGAACATGCTTCAAAACAATGTTACAGGTTCATCAACATGGGATATTTGCTATTGCAGATTTACTTGCTGTTACTCATCTCATTTAAAAGATGGTGCTTATGCTGGCACTATATCAATGAAGCAGGAGTCAGTGTGGTGGTTTGATTTTTAAATCTTTCTGAACTTAGCATTGGGTAGAAGGCTATGGCAAACTTAAGATTTTCACTTCCTCTGTTCCTTTTCAAAATTAAGTATATTTAATTCTTTAGGGGTATCATAAAGGAATTAAAATCCACTGAAAAGCATACAGATTTGTATTTTTTCCTATTTAAGTTACAACTATTACTTCAAAATTAGAACT
Organism: Ciconia boyciana; assembly: GCF_034638445.1. Classification (NCBI taxonomy): domain Eukaryota; kingdom Metazoa; phylum Chordata; class Aves; order Ciconiiformes; family Ciconiidae; genus Ciconia; species Ciconia boyciana. The sequence goes on from NC_132938.1 coordinate 39,604,998, forward strand.
GGGGAACAGAGGAGAATAAAGTTACAGTTAAATTTTCTTAATTGGTCCCATTCAGTACAAACTGATATATATAAAACGTAAATGCCATCATAGATCAGGCTAAAGTTCTATGATCTGATATTCTATCTACTCTATTTATTTCTACTGCATGCATGTATAGAATGCATATTATTTTCACTCTTAAAGAGTACTTCATTCTCTCAATCTAAATGCATATTTTCAATTGGAAAAAATAAATAGAGTGTTACTAAGATCTTATATTTAGTCCCATAATCTCATTGTACATTGACACTGTTTAAAAGACCCAGCATAAACTGGGGACAGAAGAAAGAAAAATTCATATTAGCAGATATCAGAATATATTTAACTCCTGAAGTATTCATAACCACTAGCTTTGAGTTGCATGCTATTGAATATCACAAAGAAATTCTGTTGGTCACAACTCGCCTGCCAGTAGTAAAGAGTTGTGATATCTAATATACTTCTCGTGCAATTTTGTACTAGTTAACGATATCAATAATTACGGTTCAAAGGAGTTTACTAAAATGAGAGACATACAATTGCCCCATCTGTTCCACAAAGGACAGGGAACATTTTGGTGATTTTATAGCATAAGTTCAGCCTATAAGATCAAGTACTCTGTCACTATTATTGAGGCCATAATAATGATGGACAGTGCATTTCTGGGGATTACAAAACACGCTCGAATTCTGAGGTTGAGGTCAAATATCTTGGGACTTCAGTCACCTGAGAGCCGCAATATATACTCAAATTTTCATACAAAATTGAAATTATATTATAAATTGGAATAAGAGTTCATGCCCATAAATTTATTATTAGCATAAACCCATTTCACACTATATTATGCCTTTAACTTATTTTGCACAACATACCGACATTAGACATGATGAAAAGTAAATATCAAAAGGGAAGGCTGCACTGTCCAGCTGGAGTAACTCTATTAGAGTTGAAAGTTGCTGCAAAACTGCAAAGATCTATTTATTAAGCAAAAGCAAAGACTGGAAGACTATTCCCTGCAACAATAATAATACCTAGACATAATATTAAAGTAATCACTATGAGATAGTTTGCAGAGTAACTTATTAAAATTGAACTGTCAATTAGCTCATAAAACCTATTTTCCTAGAACAGATCAATCCAGTGAAAAAAAATGAAAAAATGTTCTAAATAGAAAGGGGTTTTATTACAGGTTTTAAAGGAAATTAAATGTCAGTCCTCCATACATCAGCATTCACTTTACCTTCTTATATATATAGTGCAAGGCATATTTATTGTGCAAACCTATATGCAATACATGGATAACAATTAAAGGAATTAGATTAAGCTATGAGTTCTTGAAAACTCAAAAAAAAAAAAGGTATCATATCTGAATGAGGACTAACTCAAATTTTACCACAGACTAAATAGTTTTTCACATTACTCTTGGATTATACTTGTGAGAATTAGCAATGTCACCTCCTACTTCTTTGTGAAATTTTGTTTTTATGTTCTCCCAGGTATAAATGTTCAGCATCTGAAGATTTACAAAATTACTCAGAAAGTATCTAAAACCAGAAATGTTCCCAGGTACAGAACTGTCCTTTTAAATGTTAGTGTCTTCTCTCAAAAATTTTTTGAAACTTTACCTTGGAGAGACATTGACTGAGGCAAGCAGGCAATTCTGACTCAATGCTTTTGTAAAAGGATGGGCCAGGAGAGGGGAAGAAATCCCTTCAGGGCTTTTGCCAGGAGATAAGAGATACGAACTCATTCTCCGGGCTGAATAGAAAGGAACAGCATAAAGGTTTAGATCTTGGGGCACCAGATTATGAATTACTTCCATTTCTGGATAGCTTTGCTTACTACTATTATATGAGAAACAGAAATCCAACAAATTTATGGTGTGGATATTTAAACAATAGTTGGCTGATTAACTGCTTAAATGGGATATGATACAGAGAAGCTTCCAATGACTCAATTCCAGACAGAAAAGAAATGAAAAAGTATTTTTAGTTTTGTATGTGGGCTCCTGACTAGTTAAGAAAGAATATCTACCCATATTGCTACACTGCTTTTAGTTTTTGTTTTGTTTTTCTGGACAATAGTGTATTTATGATATATTTGGGGCATATTATTGCGTGGATGGGAGACAGAAAGCTAGATCCTCACAAGTATACTGCTGAATGATATTCTTACATTGTGTTCAGTGAGGTGGGGTTTTTGTGTTTCACTCGGGGTGGGGGGTGTTGGGGTTTTTTGTGGTATTTTTCATATCAGACCATTGCACTGTGAAAAATATCTGCATATTTTGAGGGGCTGAACATATACCTCTACACTAACTTCTGTTTCTCTTGAACAAGGTCTTCAGGGGCTGTATCTTGCAGCATGAAACAATTTATTCTGTTTGTGATTCTCAATCTTTCAGGAAAATTTGTGTTGAAAATGACCAGGGAATACTCTTTTTCTTCTTTCAGTGATGCCCTAAGGAATATAAATTTGTTACAATAGCTCCTGATTCCAGTTCTGTTTCTCAGATGGTTTATCCAGTGTTTCAGACAATATCAGATGCAAATGCTCTCAAAATAAAGTTAAGCTATTGTTCTTTATAATTCTTGGATGCATTAAAGAAAGAACAGGTCCAAAGATAGATGACAGAAGTTTAACACAACTATACTATAGGCTAAACTGCTGGAAATAAATGTGCAAACTGTACAATTATCGAACAATTAACTTTTTGGACTGCATTGTGATCTACCCTCAGGGTAAAATAGACCAAAACACCTGTTAAATAGCATAAAATCTAATTTTACTTAATAGCCTTTATTTCCCTAATTTGCTTAGTTCTTGGGAAAAGCTGCGATCAGGAAAAATATTTTATTCCCAATGTGGAATGAAGTGCCAATTTGTTCCAGTTCCCTTCAGTGTGTATATCGTACTTATGCACAAAGTGAAATTCATTTGCAGATGAACTGTATAGCTCCAGGAAGTTGTTACAGGAACTATGACATGCAAAAAAAAGCTTCTGCCTGTGTGCATGTGTGCTCCTGGAAGGCATACTTTTACTTTTATTGGGGTGGATTCTAATAACTTAGGCCAATAAAAGTCACAATGGATTGTATTAAAATCATAGAAATTATTCTCTGAATGTGTTTAAGTCCTTATCAGTTCAGAAATGTCTAAAATGAACAGCAGAGTCTTCTGCACACAAAGTACAAGGTGTATGGAAGAGTATTTCAATCTTCATTATAGATTTAATTTAGGTCATAATATATTAGCAACCAACTTTTCCAGTATACTTGGCCCCTCTGCAGCATTCAGCATCCAAAAGTATCTGTAACAAGTTAATTGATCTTCCATAAGTAAATCTTAAAGGTCTCACCCACACAAATCCTGATTTCTATTGAACCTGAAGTAGCCCAGCAAGCCCAAATGCTACCTCTTAAAAATAAGATGACATTAGGAAAGACTATGAAAAATCAGGACTTAAATTATTTTTCTAGGACATTATTCTTTACTGTCCATTTCAAAACCCTAGAGAAAAGGTGAAAAAGGGACTTTTGTGCATTCAAAGAAAAGAAAAAAAAAAGTGGAGAAAAAAAGGGGTTTTATACCCCTTAAAGCTGTAGGCAAGAGAAATGTACGTAAAACACTTTTCATAAAAGCACTGCTTCAGAGTAGACTATCCGAAAGACAAAAAGAAAAACAGAAAAAGTGGGTGAATATTAAATCTAAACTAGTTCTATATCTAGAACTTGCTAGTTATATGGGTATTTGGTGACTATCTATTTAATGGCAATACAGGGGGTATGGCCAACATGAAAATTAAGTCATAACACCTGGGCTCGAATGTATAACGCAGGGGTAAGACATAACTAACAGAAGAAAACAAATCACATACAAATGAGTCCCAAATCATTCATCTGTAATAACAATTAAGTTCAATTCAGGGTTTATATTTCCCCACCCACCCACAAAGCTGACTTGAGATTATTTTTCTCCTTTTTTCAAGACAATTACATTCTATATTAGTTGAATTATATTATCACATAGAAATAAACACTTATACTCCCTAATGATGACAATCATTTTCTAGAGAACAAAAGGTTCAGTTGCTTTTGTTTTTTTATATAAAATGTATCTTTGTTTATAATAATCAGCAATTAGTTCTGGCAATATCCCTGTGGCTCCCCCGCCAGCTGGAAGGAAAAACAATTATATAGTTGGCATTTCTTTTAGGACAGCAGCTTCAGAGTCACTGTACAAGCAAGTATTTTCATCAATGTTATTTAGATTTTTAAGAATTACCTTCCCAAATTTGTTTCAAGACATCATTTCCATCCTTTGTTATTCAACCCAAAACTGAATGACACTTGATAGTCAGAAGGTGATGTTTCGATCAGAAAGTAACATATATTTTAGAAGAGAGTTTCAGAATGCTTTAAGGGATTTACCAGTGATTTCTAGTTAAGTATGGAAGAGAGACATGGGAGAGGTCGGAGGTCTGAGGAAAATTTATATGAGTAAGGATGTGAGTTATGCCTTCCATTGAAAGAATACCTGAATGCTAGTCCCTCTTTCTATTGTGTTTTAACTGATACCAGCTTTTGTAAGTAGCATTTTCTAGACATAAGGTAAAAAGTAACAAATGTGAAGGAAAAAAACGTTATGATCTAACCACCCCCAAAAAAGATAAAGGGATGAGATTTAAAAAAAAACCACAACCAAACCCTGTAGAAAATTGTAACTGCTGTCATTATTAGCTGGCTGATTTCTTTTTGGCATCACAGTAGATCCTCAGGGAAGAACTGTGGGATGAAAACACAGTATGATCTCTGGCATGGAAACAGGCAAAAATGTGATTGCTTAAAACGAGGGATACTGTAAGAACAAATCTGACATTGGTATCTGGACTGAGGAGCTGGAAGAACACCCTAAGAAAAGTACAATACAAGGTTACAGAGAATCGGGAAGGATCCTGAGAAAAAGTTTAAAAAGCATTATGCAGAAGGGAATTATGAGGAATGATTCAAATGCATAACAGATAGGCAAAATTACAATGTATTTGGTCAGGAATAGCACATTTTAGGAAAGGAAGTAATTGCGACAGCCATATTTTACACTGAATGGAAAAGATACTCTTTGCGGGTGAAGCTAGAAGGTAACTTAAGGGCATGTATAAGATGAAGAAGAAGGGGAGAGGGCTAACAATTGCACACTTAAAACTTAATGTACTATTACCCCTGCAGACTTAGTTGTATCCAGTCTATGCTGCATGAACAGCATAGACATGGGTTTAACAAAATGCCATAGATTTTTAAGGTGTCAGGTTGTAATATAGGAGATAGTAGGGGAGAAAGAGAGTAAAAGATGTATATTAAAGACAACAGCAGAGAAGACGTATCTAAATCACTTGAAGCAACCTGATCAATGTATTGGGAGCTGCAGCTGATCCAAAGAATGATACATCATAGTAGTATAGACAATTTTGGATTGTTACCTTTATTTAGTGATCTTTCCCTTTCAGATGGCAACCTATTGCAGTTCCATTGGCAGTTCACAGGGATTACTTTGCGCTGTTTCATGCCTTCAAGCTCTTCTTTCCATCCAGAGGCATGAAATTTTCAGTGTTTGAGTAACTTAAGAACTAAAAGAAAGACAAGGTTGGGAGTTAGGCACCTACATATCTTTACAAATCTATCCCTTAGAAACAGAAACTTCACAGATATTCAGTGGTACTTAACTTGTGCATGAAATTTTGGATCCCAAGACACAGAGATATTTTTGAAAGTTTGGCCCGTAGGCATGCAACACAACACATATCAAAACAGGTAATTAAGCATGATCTGTGATCACCTACCTATTCTTTAAGAAGACTGGTTGGAGTGAACTGTGGTCCACATGTCATGAAACTGTAACAACACACCTTTCTGTACAAAAATTCATAGATCCTGCCAGGAAAAATTAGCTCAGACATAGCATTTCACACATGTGGCTAAATGGCCTTCACAATGGAGCTTAAAACCTAAGAGCAGGGTCTGCTTCAACTTTGCAACCACTCATATATATAAACATATAAGAATGCGGTACCTATCAAATTCTTCTTCTAGTGAAAATGGCTGAATATGAGCCAATAAAAATAGAGTGGAGAAACTGCTCATACAGTTTAGTGTTTTAACGATGCCTCTCACCTTGCCTAATGCTCAGTGAAGAGCTGTGCACTGATTAGTATTTTTATACTGGCCAGATCCCTAAATTAAAGCCTGGACCCAGCATCCTGCCTGCACATTGGCAGGCACTACACAGCTTCAAAACAGATGTTCCAAGAATCATACAGCCAGTTTTGCAGTTGTTTCTCCACTCTCTGCTTCCCTGGTCCCTCCTCCCCCTTTTCTCACTCAAGTGTGTAATGAATCAGCAGCTGATTATGTTCTGACAAGGGCATAGCTTCTCCAGGCTTCCATGGGGTTATATGCATAGAATATAGCTCAACACATAACCCTTACATAAGTCCTTGTTACAATGTGCCCAGAATAAGAGAAAAAAGGAGAACAAACCCATTACTAGGTGCATCCTGTTGTGCATCCTGTCCTGTCCCATGCTTTATACTGTAGGTGAACGTGTAGCAAAGAATTCATCCACAGATATCTCGAGTTTTTCCTTGAAAAAAACATTCTGCCATTTCTCATTAGATAGGCCCTCCACTGTAATAAAGTATACTATTAATAAAGCCAGAAATACTAGGCCAATCAAAATTAGTGGCAGAATAAAATGACTAGGCAAAGATTTAATTTGCTTCCAGAAATCATTTAACTGTCCAGATGTTTAGCCACAGATAATTAATATAGTCATTTGGGTTTTGCAGAAATGGCCAAAAAATTGTCTGGGAAAATCTAGGAAGCATTTCTTAAACTTTCAGTTCAAGACTTGTCTACAGCTGAGATGCACTGATTTATTTGTGGCCAGCAGGTCCAGGGAGGTGATTCTACCCCTCTACTCTGCTCTGGTGAGACCCCAGTTGAAGTACTGCATCCAGCTCTGGAGTTCTCAGTACAAGAAAGACATGGACCTGTTGGAGCGGGTCCAGAAGAGGGCCACAAAAATGGTCAGAGGGATGGAACACATCTCCTATATGAGGAAAGGCTGAGAGTTCGGGTTGTTCAGCCTGGAGAAGAGAAGGCTCCGGGGAGACCTTATTGCGGCCTTTCAGTACTTAAAGGGGCTTATAAGAAAGGTGGGGACAGACTTTTTAGTGGGGTCTGTAGTGATAGGACAAGGGGTAATGGTTTTAAACTAAAATACAGTAGATTCAAACTATATATAAGGATGAAATGTTTTATGATGAGGGTGGCGAAACACTGGAACAGGTTGCCCAGAGAGGTGGTAGATGCTCCATCCCTGGAAACATTCAAGGTCAGGTTGGAATAGGACTCTGAGCAACCTGATCTAGTTGAAGACGTCCCTGCTCATGGCAGGGGGGTTGGACTAGATGACCTTTAAAGGTCCCTTCCAACCCAAACCATTCTATGATTCTATGATTCTAGCCCATGTTCTCTCTGAATTCCTGTCTTTGTTTCTGGGATTTTTGTTTGTTTGGGAGAAATTCTGCATTATAAAACTCTGCATTAACCTTTTATCTTTGTTATCCTTTACTCTGTATTTTCTTTTCACTTTTTCGATTTGCTTTTCCTTTCTCCATCCATTTCTTTGCTTGCTCCTCCAAGTAGTCACTTGCTTTTCCAAGTAGGTACTTGCTTTTCCAAGGAGTCACTAACATTCATACATTTTTTTTCACTTCCTTTTCTTGTCACTCCTGATTTCCTTCGCTCTCTAGGCCAGAAGCTGTTTCTTTCATGTTTACAGTGTATACTAGACAGAAAAACACTTTTTTTTGCATAGTTAAAATGCTAAATCAAAGAACATTTATATTAAAAAGGTTATTATTTCAAAAAACATTTCCAGTTTCCAACTGCTAGAATTTTGATTGCTTTCTTAAAACCAGTGAAAACTGAAAGAGAAGAGATCTTTAACAAAAAAACCTAATTTCAGTCTGCTTTTAGGGATAATTAATTTTATATAGCTAATACAAACTAACAATACTTACTTCACATCTACTTCAAACCTGATATCCAATAGAAAAGGGGAATAGACTTGTACTGTACAGCAGACTCTATTCTCTTTTCATTAGTATAGTATCTGAATGGCATCTAGTAGTGCAAGTGTGGCACAATAAATAAAACATCAAAGGAAAGTACTGTCTTAATCACTTTTTTTTCTTTTTTTAAAAAAGGCTGAAATCTAGGACAGGAAGAAAAAACGTGGACACAAGTTTATTCTGCAGGATAAGAAGATTCAATAAGAGGTCTTCTCAGCAATGATGTGAATTATAAAAGGTCATACTAGCCTCTGTACACCATGTGGTTAACCTTGTATTAGAAGCTTATCTACGGCTCTCCTTGCAATCTTGTACCACATGGTGTCTAGAAAACTGCTGAACCTCCACAAACATTGAAAATCACTGAACAGTTAGAGCAATGTTTTTATAGGGTCTAGAAGTGACTACAGCAATGTATTAAAAGTAAATACTAACTAATAGGTACCTTAAAAAAGTAGTCCAATTATGAAGGGATTTGACCAAAACAGTAATAGTGAAAGAAAGAAACCACAAAAGGAAACTTTTGGGAGAATATTTTGTAGGTAAGGGAAACAGTGTTTAATTCTTCTTTAATAACTCAAGAGAGGATGAATTTTACCTCTAACAAAGTATTGGCTGCACACTGACAGGAATAAATTTGACACCTGGCAGCAAAAGCATCTGCTAAGATCTACTTAAGGTTTTATAAATCTATCTTGTGGTACAACTTCGCTATACCAGACTAACACAATAAAACAAAAAACTAGACTTCTGGCATTAAAACTAATTAGTAAGTAGAGTGAGGTTTGGGAAAGAGGCCCAGATGAGGTCAGCCACATGGTAAAAAGTTTCTAAATATGTAAAGGACCTAAAAAGTAAGTAATACAATGCCAACAGTTCTTTCAAGTTTTAGCAAAAAAACCCTCACAATCAAATAAGCTTTATACCTTTTGAAGGCAAGTAAAAGCCAACATCTTTTCTCAAGTTTGTATAAATACCAATCCTTGCTGAGACTGTGGTAGCCACAGTGACTGCTTTAAGAACCTTCTAGCCATTGATCTCATCTCATCCTGGACAGCTATATAAAAATTCTTTGATTCAACTAATAATTACTTTTCTCCAAAACAATTTAAAGGACCATCTGGATGTTCTTTAAATAGAATGGAATGGAGGAAGATGCAAGATTGTGAGAAACATACCAGAATGGAAAAGGAGTTAGATTATTAATGAATAACATCCATCTTCAGAAAGATGATCGAGGAAAACAGTGTGTTGCTTTCGCCTTCAAAATCTCCCCTGAATTGTACATCCCCGTTGCCACCCTGTTCTGGGGACAATCACTCCCTAGCAACATTCCCAGTCATTTTTAGAAGTCTTCAGCTGCAGTACAGTCTTCCTGGCAGACCTGAGAAGGTAAAGATTTCGGTTTATGTTCGGAAGTCTTAGAGGTTCTTGTATACTTTCCTAATAGCAATATTTACTGTGTAATATTATAGATTCATCTCTCATGCTGTTTCTGAAAAGGAAAAATGTACCCTAGACTTATCTTAATGTCATAAGAACAGTCCAAAATTGTTCTTAGGAAAGCATTAAGCTGCGATTACAGCCTATGCTAACTGATAACTAAAATAAAACTAAATTCAGGCCAGAGAACAGACTCAGCAATGTATGTAATTATTTAAATAATTTCTAAATCTAGTGGTCAAAGTCTCAGGCTTGGTATGACCTACTGGGGAGTTTAATGTTGGAATAAAAGCCTCTTCCACAGTTGCATCTCTCATCTGCAATGATAAAACTTGAGTAGACAGCTGGAAGAGAAGCAGACTTAAAGCTTTGTGGGTCAGCCACAGCGATAAAGGCATGCTGACACACACAAAGCATTAGCACTTAGGGGAAAACTTACTCATTGTACAAGTACTAATATATTAAGTTAGAATAGAAACTCTTATACTGGTAAGCACAAGCTCTTGTGAGTCATTTATTGGAAGGAGTATGAGTAAATATTCAACAGTGTAAGAATAGCTCAGTCTATAGAAATGAGAAAGAAGAGAATGACTAAACAATGGTCTCTAAGAACAAAGCAAAACTAAAGAAGGAATATTAACGGCATGTCTTGGCCATTAATTTCCAAAATTACTGCTCCTCAATGAGATATATTTTAGAAAGCTGTTTGCAGAAACTGCACCAATTTTTCTTCCTGTGCTTATCTATAGAGTTTTTATTCAAAATATGCAAAACAAGAAAGAAGATCAGATCAAACTCTAGAATGTTTCTTTCACATCAACTTCACGCTCTTGGTTCATAACATTAAATCTCTTTTCACCATATATTCTTTCTCAATCTCTCTCCCTAAGCTCTGCAGAAGGGCTAGAATTTCAGAAGCTGGTAGGACCATTATGCCTTTAGAAATAGACTTGTAAAAAGCTTCAGCCAGGAAAGAAAGAATTAGGAAAATAAACAGTCCAAAATTATTTGATGCTGGCTGCAGGTATTATTAAAGGGAACATGAATGACGGTCTTCTGTTTACAACAGTTTTTTTTTAAACAGAGATGTATATTTCTCTAGACACTGAGTTCTGGTCTCTGTCTGTTGGTTGGTTTGTTTGTTTGTTCTTTTGTTTGTTTCTTTTCCCTGGATGATATTTATTATTGATTGGAAAGATAATGTTTTTAATGACAAACAAACCCATGCAATCCTAAAGTCAACAGCTGACAGAAATGAACAAGTACAACACAATGAATATATGAATAACAATTGGAGCTCTTATGTAGGGTTAGATTCTCTTACATGTTCAGGCTCAGGAAATGTGTGATTACATCTTCCTGAGAATGGCCAGGCAACCTCAGAAGCAATTTCTAGAACTGTTTCTAAGTACTAAGTTAGTGGGAAATAAGTACACATATACTTTTTCCCATCTGGCAAATAAAGACGGGTTGTCCAGGGACCTTCCAGCCAGCCAGCCTAAAGATGTTAGTGAAATTTCAGGTGGATCACACTGAAACCTAGGGCTAATCACGCAGGGTGTTTTTCTCCTGTGGAGCTCATACTTACCATACTTTGCTGACATCCTTTATTATTGCCCTCTAATAAGCTATGTTGTTTATGAATTAATGTGAAGGTGCTTTAAGATAAAATTCACAGGAGTTAGGCCTAGGATTTGGCATTCCATTGTTATTTTAATCCATTCCTACTGACTTTTTGAAGCTTTTCATTTTTTTCACTGTGCTTTTTACAGCAATGATATTACCATTAATCCTGTAAAATTTACTTTATATTTACCTTGTTTGTCTTTCTAGCTCTGCAGTATTTGATTATTTCACAGTTTGTATATGTTTATATATAATAGTGTAAGTGGAGGGAGATAAAATATGGTTTCCTCATAATTTTTCAGCCTTCATTACGTTTCCTGTGTTACCAACTTATTTAGAAATTCTTATAGGACTATTGCTGGGTGCGTTGCTGCTCAAAAGTGAGAAATGAACTTTAAGTCAGTCTATATCTATCAGGATAAGCTTTAAATTCCAAAATATGCAAAGATTTTTAGGCAAATTACTAATTTTAAAATTGCACAACAAAACAGAGAAAAGCAGAGGAAGGAAAACACAGTTACTATACCGCTTACAGTGCACTGAGCTACTTTTCACTGAAGATATCTCAAAAAAAGTATCTGGAGTTGCTCCAAATATTGCAAGTAATTACTATTTTCATACTGCCTCACAATATGTTATGATTTGAATGTTGTGACAAACCAGTCAGGGTCATAGCAAGAATATATAGAAAAATAATTTTGACTGCAATATTTAAAGTGTGTCTTTTAGGCAGAATACTGCAATTAGAGGATAACCCTAAAATTCTTGGTGATGGATTTATATGCAAAACTGGCTTCCCGTAGCCAAAATTCAAACTGATTTTAAAAGCAGAGGTTTGACTCACAAAGCGTTTGTCTTGCTACTCCTCTGAATTACTATGGCACTTGAAAACCAAACAAACAAAACCCAAGAGGGGTTGAGCTGGGTTTTCTGGCCTCAATCTGGCCAAAGATAACCCAAAGCAATCTTGAAAAATGTTGCAATGGCACATGTGCTAGTCATGTCTATACATCTAATTAATAAGTGTCACTTTAAAAGCTTCAGTCATACCTTGTGATATCCTTGGCCAGACACAGGTCCTTTTCAAAATGAAACTGAGGGGCATTTTTCCCCTCTGCTCAAAACTTTTATTTTAGCCACACATCCAGTCAGTGAGGAAACACCTCACCCTCCTTGGGCAAGGTAGTCCAACAAACTCAGCCAATGCTTTACAGATCCTTATTTGTGAGGCAACTTCCTTATCAGTTTTACTCCATTTCTCCCAAATCCTGCTGGAGTGCATATACTCTGTCCCCCTTACACATTCATTAACTTACACGCCCCTGCTATAAGGCAGTTTAACCATTCCTCAACAGCAGAGCTTAATGCATACTCACTTGATAGAAAAAACATTTCCTAATCTTACCAAAGCCATCAAAAAGATGCTCTTTGCTGGGATAAATCTCACCCTAAGTCAGTTGACCTACTTCACAAAATACAGGTCTAAAAAGGTCAATATGAAGTTCAGCTCAAAAATTTTAAGCTCTTCAGCAGTGTGTAGATTTGGCCTTGCCCTTTGCCTCCGCAGTCAGCAGCCAAAGACTCATACCCTTTCTCTCTACAAAATCTGGATACCACTTCTCGGACAATGGTATGTGGAAATCAAAAGACACGGAAAAAAGGAACTAGGAGATGGGCTTCTCAACTCAAATGATAGTGTGGATGTTTTTATTTCCTAATAAACATTCTGAAAAAGGTCTTAGGTTGGGTGCAAGCTGTCCCTATATTTCAGTAAGTGCTTATGGCGGATCACTTACAGCTTTCAGGTGAAACTAACTCTAACAGCATTGATCTTCATGCCAGCAAAACTAATCTCTACTTCATTAAGAGGAAGACATACCTTTTTCCTACATCAGACAGACATGTTTTTATATCCCTATAAATACATTTTTGAAAGTGTATATTTATTATGATCAGTTCCAATAAAACTCCGCTTTCCTTTTTCTGTTGAGTTTTTAGACATCATTTTGAACATGTTGGAGTATTGATTAGGGAACAGGAGCTTATTCTTGTATTGTACGCAATCAATTGGGAATAGTTTCTTTTTAATACAGTGATATTATTTGGTGAATCAAGAATGTTTAGAATTTATGTAACCAAAAATCAAGGGATTTTATTGTATTAGCCTCTGGTGATGTGAAGAACATTTTGGGTTACGAAGAAATACATAACTGGAATTATTAACGTGAATAAGCTGTACAAAGGCAATGTATTCACCGAATAATTCTGAATCTGCTCCTACACAGATCAAGAGCAATTCCCCATTTGTAATTTGTGGCATGAATTTAGTATTTGAATCTGTGGTATGTTAGTTGGCATTAGGGCAATGGCCTTTCTGTACTCAAGTCAGAGAAAAAGTTTGGAGATATCTTTAATATAAGTACATTCTCTTAATGTGATGGAATAAGAAACAGGATTCTATCTAAATCACTCATATAATGATTGGGTAATTTTTTTCAGGAGTAAACAAAGGAAAAAATATGGTATTTTGAAAACACAAATTTAAAACATTTTTAACATATATACAATATATTATTCATTAGAGCTACGTTAATATTGTATGTGCTATAGAGGCCTTAAGGTAGATTTGGCCCATTTCTTTTTTTCAGTTACTCAATGGAAACATCAATTTATTTTCATAAGATTCAGATTATACTGAAGTTTTATTTTAAACAATTTTTTTGGACCTGCAATGGATTTTCCTGTTAGAAATTGAGAACAATCCCATGGAACAAGTACAAGCCTGCTTATATATGGATATATATGGTTCTATATGAATGTATATGAGATCTAGTTTCAACTAATTTCACTGATTTCCAACAAACGGCTACTGCATCTTTCTAGTTGCACTGGACTGTCAGGTAAATCAGTCCCCTACTCAAGCTCTTAAGTGATTAAGAGAAAATGGAGTGGTTCCAATAGGAGAGGATATAAGCCAGACTTAGACTCAGGGTTGGGAAATCTGAAGTCAGGGACATTAGTGATAGAGTTCATACTCATAGTTAGAAGGGTAGCAACGCCATGCTAAGAATAAAGCAGTATTTTTGCTACAATAATACTATAACCTGAAAGAGATGGAAATTCTATTTTTTGATCTTTCTCTGAGGTAAAGGGTCATGGTAACCATGATAAGCATGTAATTACATATGTACAGATAATTCACTTCCTACGACGCCTGGGATTCTTTGCTCTCCAAACTGTTTCTGGTAATTATAAACAAATACCTAACATACACTCTGACAATAAAACATAAGTTGCCCTGAAAGTCTCTTTTTGCAAATTGTGTTCCAATAATACTGAAGTGTAACAGTAGTTTATTTCACTTTGTGGAACTGTATGGTGCTTTCTAGAAAGACAGGGTCAATCTTTCAGAGCTGAAAAATGTAGTTCACAAATTTATTACCAAAAGACTTTATTGCAAAAACTCTTCCTAAAGATATTAAAAATGTTACAGGTAGAGAAAAAAAATTCTTACGTTTTAGAACTCTTGTTTAATGAAAAATAGTTTAATTTTGAACATTTTGTTCATTTTTTTTCAATTTGGTCGTTTTAAAAACCTGCTTCATTCCCTGATTCCACCACAGACTTTCCCTGAAGATCAATTTTATTTTCTTTTTTCTGTCATCTCACACTAGCTTGTAATTTGTTATTATCACTGAACAGGATTCTTTCCTTTCTAATACTCCAGAAAAAGCATTTGACAGAACCTAAAGTAGAATTTTATTTAGCAGGTGGGAATCCTTGAAGGCTGGACTTTCTGAGCTGAGCTGAGTCACTGTCGAGCAAAATAATTTAGTGCAACTTGTGGCAAAATTACAACTACACTGAAGTTTATCAATACTTGCTGTCACATAATTGTACAGCTCCAATATAGGAAAATGTGTGCCATAGCTGGTTCACCTCTGTTCACTGACTGTTACTCTCAGTGTTTGATGAATAAACTAAAAAAAAGGCAAAATAATATAAAACAGGACATTAGATGGTAGAGTACATTTCCATTTCTTCATTGGACAAACATTGATATGAATACTAATGAGCAAGCAGAGCACTCATGTTTCACAATAAACAAGGTTAAAAAAAAAAGATTTGGACTAAGGCAGTACATAGCCAGTTTTATTTTCAACTCAATGTTTTTCTGGTATCATCCATGTAATTTTAAATTTATCTTCCATCTGAATTATGCAGGCTATTTGCCATACAAAATTGATATTATCATTTAATCTCATCTCTCTATTCATTTGTAAAGTGCCTATAAAAATGGCTCCTAAACGCAAGACTGTGAAGATCAATGATATAATAAGCAGAATAAACCATATTTCAATAAATCTCTTATTCTACAGAAAACTGCTTTTGATTTCACTATACACTGAAAATTAAAGTCTAATTTCTGATTTCAGTACTTTAAAATGATACTTCCATATGTGTTAGGAATGTCTTTTCAAAGGAACAAAACAATATTAACCAAACAATGATATAAAAAAAAGAAATGAAAAGAATAAAATAAAAACTATATTCAGTCATGTGCACACACACGCACACTCTCACACACCCCAATATGCACACATAATAATTCACAGAATATGTAATGTACAGAAGATGGGCTAAGTAACTCGTAATTGCCTAAAAATAATGTTTTTGAACTATGTATTTAGAGGAAGAATATAAAAGAGAAGCAAGGGAAAATTTTGTACCCAGCACTAATTTTAAAAATAAAATATTTTTCTACATATCACTCATTTTGGAGATTAGTGATTTTGTACTCAGTAATGCATCTTGTTTCTTTTTTCTGTGTACAAATTATGAACAAATGTGTTCCTATTTGAATTTTTGGAATCTTTTACTAATTATACTGTTATCAACTGAGTTAATGTGTCGGTCATATATTGAGTATTAAATACAACTATTGTTGGAAATATTCTTTGTTGGTATTATATTGGTCGGTCAGCTGAGATAGACAGCATTATTTCTGGGCTTGCTCTGGATGACTTCCAAGCAGCAGAGAGTTCAGAACAACTGTGTGAACTTTTGAGGGTAAAACAGCTGTGCATGCATGCATGTGTGTATATCCACGTGTGCATTCACACAGTGGAAACGTTGCTTTTTCGCAGTCATTCTTGTGGCCAAAATGTGATTCACATCTTTCTTACCTTTGTACAGAGAAAAGTTACCAGAATAAGTAGTTACTGTTTAAGCAATTGTGATGTTTTAGTATCTTCATAATATGATATATTATATCATTTCCTCAAATTCAATAAATATTTAAGTGCAGTTCCCAATTTTCCTTCTCTATATATGCTGGTTGTCTGAACCATGCTATGAAGAGTTATTCCCAAAATGTATCTTATTACCTTTTTTTGTTGTTGTTGTTAAATGATTGAATTTTGAAAAGAATACAGAATTATATTCCATCTTCATAATCAGAAAGCAATTCTTTCAATTGAAAGTAAAAGTCAAATCTTCCACCCACAAATGGCTTCTTCACAACCTGTGCCTTTTCCCCTGAGTTTGACAATGCTTTTGATATCAGTCTGTTGTTCTCCCAGGCATGAAGACAGCAACGCTCTTTACATTTAGCATGAAATTTACACGTGCAGAAAAGCACAGACTGTGCAAAGCAGGATTTAAGTGGGTGGTAATTAATATAGCTGGATAGAGTTAATCTGTATGTAACAGGAAATTATCTTTTAATGGAGACATAGATACTACTATAGCCTACCTTGACAGTCGTGGTGGGTTTTTTGGTAGATTACTTTTATCCCAAGTTGGAATTCTGTAAATGAATTCTCACGGTGACTGCTCTGTCTCTTAGCATTGGAGACCTTTTGTCCACCCAGAAAAATACATGCATACAGTAGCATTCTTTTCATGTTAAGAGGACACATCTGTTGAGCAGAGCACACGACAGTGACTGCGTATTTGGGACAGACACTAAACCTGTAGAACCATACAGTGAGGACCAGCAGAGGACTGAGACACTGCTCTGAAATGTATGGGCTGAAAATTATGAATTTAGCATAGTGCAGGATTTCTACAGGATTATTGAAGATGCTTAGCACCACTTTGGATGTATCTATAGGGTCTTTGAAAGCTGATTCCTGAGATAGGACTCAAGTTTATGAAGTAAAGTGGCTTAGTCTAATTGTGCTAGCTGGTGTAGCAGAACCTCAGTACGAACAAGTTACCAACATTGTGTCATCGACCTGACTTGGTAATAAGTGTCTCACTCCTTAATAAGATAAATGGGAAGGACAACAGGTGGGTATTTTAGAGAATCCATTAGTTTAAGCTCAAGTATTACCTTTTGCCTGAAGATTACTGGAATATGTAATCTAGTGTACTTTTTTCTTCCAAGAAGGTCTGCAGTATCAATGAGAGTTTCTATCAGCATGGCCAGAACTCACATGAAACTGGTAACCAAATCTGGATCACGAAAGTCATAAGAGGCTGCAGTTTGTAATGTTGCAGCTGATACTCTATTGTCTCTTCTTTTGTAGAGCTAGCAAAATTCAGCTTTTTGTCAGTCATTCTATTCAAGATGAGAAAATGATGATTCAGTCAGGCATTACTCTCTTGATGAAATCCTCTTTACAAATAAAGTTTTGATTCCCTGAACGCAGCAGAAATCAAACAATAAAGCAAAGTACTTTTATTCACTGTTCTGAGATCTTTTTAGGTAGTATGCACCCAAATACTCTTCAGCTTCCTTTTTAGCTCAGGGCAAAGCTATCTTTTCTTCATTGCTGTATGTGTATTTCTCAGAAAGCTACACCCACTCAGTCTGTAATCTCCACATTCCTATTTCCAGCTTGTTTTCTTTGAGCCCAGGTACAACTGCTGTAGCATATTGCAAGCAAACACATTCTCATGATTTGATTTAGTACATGGTACCACAAGCATGACTAATGAGGGCAATGCACCATGTCACGAGGGCAGAAAATTATTAATTTGACTTTGCTATTTAACCAGCACTTCCTGATTTTATGCCTTCAGGCAAAACACTGGCCAAAAAAGCATCTTCATTCCCTAGGTAATGTCTTCTTTGGACAGAGCTGTGTTCTTGGGGTGGAGTTACTTAGTGGTTTAACTATGTTCTTACTTATCCTGTCTTAGATGAAAGGTGGTGATTACAGCCGTCAGGCTGAATGAAGTCTAACCTAAACATAGTAAGGATGAGCAATGATTTGGCAGCAGATAGCTCATTAACACTGAACAGCATTTTCCTGTACACAAGCTGGGGCTGAATTTCTTCCTAAAGGATTTTCTCCATCTTCATCAAGGCACTTTTCTTGCATGTCTGAACTAAGAGGCCTGAGGATCATTAGAGCACTGATATCCCTTGTTAAAATTTGGGATGTGAAATTTACTTCAGTATGACAGATTTCACCTTTATTTTCTCTTTATAAATGTTTATTAATGTTATTATTGTTTTCATTTTATAAATTTTAACAAATTGAACTCTAGGAAAAAAGCTAAACTCTTCCATAACAATAGAATATAGTCTTAAAAAACTGTTTCTGTGGCTGCCAGATACTTCAGCTTCACTTCGGTATTTAGTCACTTACAAAAGCAATCTTCTTTGAGTCTACCTGTCCTTGAACATTAGTAGTTCAAATTATAATTTGCTTTGGAGGAAACCACTCATTCTGAATTCTGATAGCAGGTTTGATTGCTGATAAAAGTCAGAAAATAAATTAAAAAACCAAACAAAGTTAAATTAACAACAGAGGAAAAATAGTGGTGTATAAAAACCAGTAAAGTAAGACACAAGTTTACTATTCTCACTAAACAGACATCTTGCTTTTCAAGTGGTTATTAAAGAGCAGAAGTGTCAGGTTTACTAGAGTAATATAAATCAATGAACTAAACAAATTAAACCTTAATAGCTTGCTCATTCAGGGAGAAGTCTGGTTTTAAACACAAACCTTTAAAAATCAGCACAAATCCCAAATCTAAAGCGATGCCATTCACTATAACCAGGAAATCCTAAGCCTTGTATTCAAACTCTTTAAAAGGTGTTGTGACATTACTGCATGTTCCTATAGGCTCACACTGCCCATAACATGTGGCTGGGGCCTGACTCTGAACCCCATTATTCCCTATAACTTCTACTCTCTTTCATGGATTTGTTGAAAACCACTTCTTTACTGCCACAGTTCTAGGTGTTTGCTTATTCCTCCTTATTTGTATCCAAATTCCCTATTCCCATTTTTCCATGCTGTCTGTCCATATGGCTCACCTCTATACAGATTTTTTTTCTCTTTTTGGAAGGGCCTATCAAGTTCCCTCCTTATCAAACAGCCTCTGTTCAGCACTACTTTTTCTTATCTTGTCATTACAAGTTTCCCAGATCTTTTGGTCTCATAAATTCTTTACACTGTATCAAATATAGCTGTACTTGCATTTAATCTCCCATCTTGCCAGGAGCTGAAAATACCTTCAATTTCAGCATGTTTTATTGCTGAAACACAGTGTTTTCCCATTCTTACTAATACTCATAATGCTGTATGCCTCGCCTTTCCCTCTATTCTCCCCTTCATATACTTCTTCTCTCCAATAGGGTTATTCTGTTTTGTTCTCTTGCTAAGATCCCTGCTTTCTCTCCACCTTTTCACACATGTACTTTTCTGTCCTCTGTTATTATTTTCCTGTTATGTCTGGGAAAGCTATTCATGGTGTTCACATTTTGAACTGTAATAGTAATGTAATGTAATAGTAACTGTAATGCTGAAATAAGACAAAGGAAACTAAAGTAATGACTAATGCCATTATCAAAGCCATAGAATATTCTGAGTTGTAGAATATTTGCATTCATCAGATTATTTGCACATATTATTTCTTAGTACAAAATAAAGCAATTATATGCTCCCGCACTATAGGCATTGTGTGTATAAGCAGATAGATAAATAGGCCTGTTATGGGAGACGCAGTTAAGTTAGACTCAGATTGTGGAGCTGCTTTGCATGTTCTAGTTCTTAGACTAAATAGCAAAAAATAAGAGATTGTGTGTTGAGCTTTTAGTATGTAATTTTCTTCTATCTCAAACTCAGGCAATATAGCTTTCCTATATAGATCACAGCAATGGGTCCTATAATGCCAGTGAAGCAAAAAACAGAGATGCCATTAAAAGACAACCAATCTATGCAGAGCCAATAAGGTAGCAATTAGATAACTTACATCTGCATAAGCTAAAATAGGTGAGAAGAGTTAATTAGAAAATCTTATGTCTGCCTGTTTTCTTAAGAAGATTACCTTACTAGATTCTTCTTCCTTATCCCCCAGAATCCCTCTTGGAGGACACATGTGGAGGAGAAGAAGAGAGCTAAATTAACTCTTAAATACTTTTAAATTGCTAGAAACTTACCTGGCGACTAAGCATCCTTAAAAAAAAATGTCTGATCAGGCTAAATGGAGCTACTGCTCAAGGATTGTTAGATAAATGGCTCACCAATGCTAACAAAGCCATAAAATATGTTATGCCTGCATAATCTGTTCACCCCTTATACTTTGCTTTCTGACTAGGAAGGCGGACAAAGAACTGCATGTCACTTTCCAGTGTCTCTGTTCCTATTAAAAAAGCCTAAACTCACCTCAGCCATAAAATTTTTGAATGCTTTCTCCCTTTCCCTGCTCAAAAAGCGAAGGACTGTGAATTGGACTTTGAAAATTATACGCTGTGGAGTTACCAACTTTTTTTTCTGGCAGTTTAGTAGCTCAGTGGTAGACCCCTTCACATCTCTTTTATTTCTAGCTTAATGGTCAAATGAGGATGAGCTCATGAGGTAAAGCCCACAGGATTAGAGGAGTTCTTGGCCAGAGTTTGACTATCTGACAAATTATGTCCTTCCTTTCCTTTTCCTCTTCCATTCTCCTTAACAATGGTTTATTATGAATTACATCCTGCATGGCGAAGATCATCCCTTACATAGCTTTATATAGTACTTAGCTTTAGTTTTTTATAGTACTTAGCTTTAGTTTCCCCTCCCCAGATACACATATTTTCTTCTAAATTCTTCTAAGAAGAATTAAAACAGTGTCACATTTGGATCATGTTAATAATATCTAAGAATGGCGTTTCTGGCTCCTTCCTTATATGTCTTCTCCTGAGGAAATATTTTACATGTTTTTCTTGAAAAAAAAAAAAATCCCACAAATTCAGACACACAAACACAAATAACGGTAAAGATACTTTCAAGTAAGTAAGCATATGAACGTTTTTCAGAAAAAATAATCTCTAAATATGAAAAGCGTGTTAAAAGGAGTCTAAACGTATGATACAGGAACATAATAATGCGTTTAAATAGAATTTTGTATCTGGAAAAATATGAGGAGTCATTAAATGTTCAGGTGATCATTTTTCAGGATTATTTTCTATTCAAAGTATAGAAGCAGTTAGGGGTTAACACAGTCTACTCAAAACTGATGACTCCTCAAGATATTTGCAATTCTATCTCCACAACTTCATTTATTGATCAAGTTGATTTATGCCTTTACCTCTGCAATTCCTGTAAGAGCTAGAGATGTGGAAAAGTGAGGAGAGCTCTGTTTTTTACAAAGGCTTGTTAAATGTATTTTAGTTTTCCAAACCAAAATAAATGACATTTCAGATACAGTTCTAACAGTATGTGAACACCACTAGTTCACTGAGATGAAGGGAAAATAATAATTACCCCTTTTATTATGTATGATTGTTCTCTTGCTTTTTATAACAATGTTTTGTAGAATTGCCTCAGTTTATTTATTTGTTGTTTAATTTTCCTTAGTTATTTTTTCCAATGTTGTTTCTTTTCTCTGTCTTTAATATTTTTATTTGTTTTTGATTCCTTCCCATTCTCTTTTGCCTTACAACTTATTTCTTTCCTCTGCCATTTGTCTGCTTATTTCTCAGAAATATTGGGTTTTCTTTGTTATTGTTTTCCTCATGAACTCCTGACAGCCAAGATGCAATGAAAACCCTATATTAAAAATAGAGTGATATTCTACCTTATATATTTTATATTTCTAACTGTGTTGCTAGGTTTTGTCTTCAGTCCTGTCCACTCCTTCACGTCTTTTATTCATGGTTTACTGAGTCATTTCCTCTTTCTTCTATGCATCCTTGAGTAATTTTAATTTTTTGTCTCTCATAGGTGCTTTCCCTCTACCTAGTATCCTCCTAAAATTCAATTTTCATGTAAATATCTTGATTAATTAAGGAATATGGATCAAGAAAAAAGAAAAAACAAAAAAGAAAATAATAACCCTCTTCAGTCCACTCACATGCTTAGTCTTAGACTAACAGCTTCTGATCATGCTGTCCTCATGTGGTTGACAGTACTTTCTATAACATGTGACCTAAGGTTCCATAATCCTACCTTTAGAAAGCTAGCCACAAAAGTTTATAATACTTCAAAAACTTGAGATGAGACCATCTGCACACAGCAAATTTTTTATTTGGCTGTTATGTCTGGTGAAATTTCTTAAAAAGTAATTTTTTTCATCAACATTTATGGTAAAAATTACACTTAACTTTTGGCTGTGTTAGCTTATATGTATACTGAAATTTACACCCTAGATGAGTCACAGGATTCTCCGCTGAAAAAACTACAGCCCTAATTTCTACCAGATCATGTTGTTGATGAAGCTGACAAAATTTCAGGCATATTTCAAACATCATCCTGTGTCATAAAAACTCAGTGAACAGAAAACATTTAGTTTTATTTTATCCAGGCTTAACCAGCTTTTTTACATGGGCCTCTTCCAGACAACAGAAATTTTATTCTTTTAAAAGAATCAGACTTGATCATGAAAAGAAAACAAAGCACCTTCTTCCCTTTCATTTGGTTCAAGCAGTGAAGATGAAACTCCATCTGTTTATTTTTTTCTAATGTATTCTTTTGTGTCAGGTTACACCACTTCAGTGAAGAGAGAAAACCATATACGCTTTAGATGGAGCCCCTAGCCATTAAAACAAGTCAGATTCAGTGGTATTTCCACAGAAGCCTAGACCCTGTTCCCTGCTGCTCCTTGCTGCCTTATTACTTGACAGCTCGTCTCCCTGGGGGGACTGTGAATATTTTGCCAGCAGCCATCCCAACCATTGTCTCCAGACAAAAGAAAGTGGGGTCCTTGCTGCATACACTATGAATTCAAATCTTTGGGATTTCTCAGGAGATAGGCACCAAAGGGGTTTGATGAAGGCTGGTTTTGGGGGAAAAAAGTTACTTAAAGCTTTTTGCTACAGGTAGCGAGTCCTTCATTATCTTTTTTACCATTAAGAGGTCAAATTTTTGGCAAGTGGGGAAGAAAAGACAGGAGCTCTGGCTTTGTCCTGGGGTAGTGGAGCATAGGGTCTTGCCTTTCAAATACCTTAAACATCTGTTAATGTACCCTTCCTCCTCTGAAACCAAGATCCATTTCCTTCAAGCTTACCTTACAAGTATTAGCTCCTACTTGCTCCGCCACATTTTTATGTGGTTTTGCAGTAGCGTCGTAGCTTAAACTGCTTAACTATTCTTACATTAATTGGCAATTTTCTGTGGTCAGAATAATATACTTAAACACTGTGTTATGCTGGTACTGAGACAAAATACAGGAAATTTTATAGTGGCAATGAAGCAAAATCAGCAGGTGTGATTATCATGATAACTACACCCCTGGGTGCTTAGAAGCACATGGCTGCATCTGGTCCATAGTTATCTCTCCAGGGGTGAGATTATTTCGTGATAACCACACCGCCCTAATGGCCCATTGCTTAAGTAGTATTCATGACCCTTATACAGAATCCTGCCTGTATTGAACAGACTGAATTTCTCCCCCATCCCAGCTGTCTCTACGTTCATGTTTTTAATATAATTCTTCCTTTGTTCATTTCTATTCATTAAAGAGGTGCATTTAATATAAATGCAGAGTGCATTGTCTTTAATACCAGAATTGCAGATGAATAAAATATATGCTTTGGACTAAAACCAACCATTTATCTAGATTCTAGGTATAGCATAGCTGATTTTGTGTCACACATCTGGTGGAACCTGACCAGCATTATTTGCCATGAAAATCTCAATTCCAGAATAAGGGGCTTTTCCAGTGCTCTGAACAAAGAATAATGATTTCTACCTTCTCACTGTACTATTGCTACAGAAGGTGTAAATAAAGAAATGAGAGCAGGGGCAAGAAATTCCAATCCTTTCTCACCTCATAGTCATTGACAAGCAGTGTGATTTGCAATTAGACTGAGGATACTCTAAATTGGTACAGAGGAAGAACTCCAGAATTCAGGGAACCCAGGGCTGGGCAATGCAGATATGAGTTTAATGTCACCCTTGCAATTCCCGTCATCGTCTGATTCCTGGTGTATGTCTTCAGCTGTGTTGGGGCTTTGTTCCTATATTTCTATGTCCTATGTCACCTAATTAAATCTGGCTAATAGTGTGCAACTGTAAACACTGCATAAACACTTAATGAGTACAGAAAGAAAATAAGTACTATAGCTGAAGGAATTATTTTTTATACTTTGTATAATAGATTATTTTGCGACTTCCCTTTAAAGGTTAATGTATTTTCCCAGCAGTTTAAGTTTAGCACAAAGGCTTAGAAAGAGAGAAAATGACAGGAAAGTGAGTGCTACCAAGTGAAAAACAAAGGCTTTCTTCCTCTTAATGGGACTCAAGACACCACTAATCTCATATGGTTTAGCTGATAAGGGTAGGTATGAGATGGTGAAATGGATTCAAAAGAGAAATATTTCTTTATTAGGCACACTCAACTTTCATTTGGTTTTTGATGTTTTTGTTCTTCATAAAAATAAAAAGCTAAGATGATTAATTTTCACAAGGTACTAATCATTCAATGAGTTAAATCAATATTTTATTTTTTAAATCGGGGGGATGCCACAAGATATTTCTTAATTAATTTCATAATTCCTAAGAGCAATTAAAAGGATTATTGTGAGAATGACTGTTGTAATTTAAATCAATTTTAGTACATAAAGTCATTTTACCATCATATCCTCTCTCCCTAGCAACAGTGGATCAGAGCATGACAGGGAAGTGAAATATGCCCACTGCATCCAGACAGATTAAGCACAAATTAGAATACTTGATTGCCTGGGTCTCACACCTCCATTCAGTCTGAAAAATACTTTCAGGCTTTTCTTTTCCAGGGTTTTTATGTTTTTAAAACTTCCTATAGTTTACACATAGGATCCAAAGGAAGCATGATTTTAAGTAAAACGTTAAATTTGTATTTTCTGTTCCTTTTCTTATGAAGCATTTTACACAAAATATGTATGAATGAAAAAGCTGGGAGGAATGGAAGATCTACGATATAGATGGAAGCCACTGAAAAGAAATATTCTGTTACATTAGGATTATTTTTTAGCATTAACGAGTAATACAAAACTTGGAAACAGACAAGCAATGGGTTTTTAAGCAATTTACTTCTACATTTAAATTTTGGATCCACAAGTCTATTCAAGAAGTAAGCAACAGCACAACACAGTACTTTGTCTTCTCTTTTAACTTCAGGAATCCCAGCTCAGAAGTCCCTTGAAAGCTGAGTGGATAATTTAATTCTCCCTCTAAAAGGCAAAAATGTCAAAATCCACAGGCTTTTCCTCTTAGAACATCTAAACAAAATTGTCTTCCTATGCAAGTCATAGTTTTGCTTCCCAGGCAGCCACTCAAGTGTCTGTCTAACATAGTTCTGTGTCACATACTATACATGGAAAAGGAACAAGAAATTACACTCAGCCTTAACTTCAGATATTCCAGGTAACTTCTTTGTGAGCATTTTCTTTAAAAACAGTTCTGAGGACGAAGGGAAAAACTGAGTGTTTATCTCTTATAATTTTTTTTCAGTTTTATTAGTAAACACCTCTTTTCCCTAACAGAGCATTAATTAGTGAGACATAAGGGAACAAAGAGACATTTAAATAAATTCATTAAGCTCCATTATTCTCCAGCGGAATGATACCTGAGCAATTCTCAGTGATCAGCAGAGAATGAGGTACTTCTGAAGAAAAAATGACTACCCATTCATGACTTGGGATGCAAATTAAAGGGTAGAATGGAATTTTTCATTCCTAATCTGTAAAAAAAATTGAAAGGAATTTCTCCTCCTTAACCTAATAGTCTATATTTTGCACATGCCATCTGCAGGAGTAAATGTTATGCCACTTTTCTGGATTATAGTCTTTTCAGGAAAACGTAGTCTTGTGCAGAACTTTCATCATGTGAACTGTCCCATAGAAGCTGAAATGATATGATTTAAAAAAATTGTTCAAATCCTTAAAGCTAAGCTTATTTTTAATTGTTATCTTTTACTGAGATCATGCTGGTTAGCAGTAAAGTATTTGGCATCAGGGTGTTTGTATGCCACTGAACTTATCTATGAAAATATTTTTATAACTGAAAAGAATTTTACTGAGGAACCTAAAGTTCCTTTGTGCTTTCTTTTGTCATCACCTAGAAATGGTAACTAATCTACAGTTATAATATGAAAATCAGCCAGCATTGTCAGTGAGATATTTAGCCACAAATTTTGTTGTACAAAAAAAGTTCCTAGGGTCAATTTTTTCTTCAAGGTATTATTCATCCTTCTTTGTATGTGTGTCAATAGAAATTTTCTTGCTTATGACTGAGGAAATCTTTTTGTTGTAGTAAATATTCTAACCCTTCAAGGAACAGTTATATTTAGAATAAATCTGATTATTGCATTCTCAGACTCTTAAGTAAATTTCTTGTGGTATTTCTTTTCAAACAAGGGAAAAATATTTTTGTTTGAATGAAATAAAATGTTTTCAAAGAACAGAAAGCATTGAGAGCTGCGTATTTGTTGTACATCTCATTTGGAAGTGCCAAATTAAATGACAGTGAAGAAAATGATTACCTTTTCCTGTTAAGTATGGAGCTGTTTCAGATCATAGAAAGTATGCTGTAATTACACAAGAGAAATAAGCCATGGGAAAATAAGGATGAAAACCACCATTAACAGGTCTGAAGAAATGAACCCTACTTATAAATATCACATGGTAAAACTTGGCAAATAGATGAAGGGGAAGCAGCTTCAATATTAATTCATCATTATTTTGAATAAAACCATTAGAATTCTCTCTTTTAATGTTAGGCCATTACTGAACTTTAAATAATGCTCACTGTGATTTATATCCATGATTAAAGTATATAGCAATCCATTTACACAGGTTCTGTAATGCATTTTATTTCACTAAAATAGCTATCTCATTTAAACAAAGATTTTCAATAGCTTTGTACGTTCTGTAACTTAAGAAAAAACCTGCTTTGTCAGTGTCAATAATACCAGTGACAATAAAACACAGATATTATAACATCTTGCTTTGACTTTCTCTTATCTAATTCTAACTATTAGAAAAATTACATTAACATTTACTTGTAAGGTTTATGTTTTCTCTGAGCCTGTGACACTTTTTAAATATACCATGCATAGCAGATTTCAAAGTTATTAATCCCTTAGTTAAGAACTAACTAAACAGTAAGAATGTCTTTTTGAAAAGCAGATTCTCCTTCCATGAGACACGTCTTAACATATAAATAATTGTTTATTTTAAAAAAATACTCAAAATTTGCAAGATTTGACTTGTGATTGTAGGTGAATGCACAGAGAGATAGAAAGATAGATGTTGCAACAATGTTGAAGAACAAATAAGAGCTAAGGCTATGATTTCAAAGCGATAGATTATATGATAAAACGAGCCTTATTTTAGTCCTCTGCAAAAAAAAAAAAAAAAGAGAACTTTGAAAAAACCTTTCTTTTTTTGAAAAGCAGTTAAATTTTTAGTAATTTAAGCTCTCTAGACACTTCAGAATTTAATGAAAAAAGCAATCATACTAAAATGTTCCAAAAAATATATTGGTTACTTCAAAGGTGTCCTAAATGAGAAGGAAATACTGGACTCTGTGTACTATTTTAAGTTCTTCCCAGTGCAGACATAGCATGTAGAGTGAAACAGCATCACTGCACTTTTGATGGAGAATTGCCTTGGCACTAGCAGACCTTACAAATAACATCTCCTCCCAAAGAGTGTACATGTTGTTTGTTCCTTACATAATTGAGATGACAAACTTCTTGAAATGATAGGTTATAATTTCCTGGTACTCTTACTGTGCAGTAATGAAACTATTTATGTATAATAAAGCAAGATCATTTAGGCTACCAAATAGAAAAAAGCCATATAAGCATAAACCCCCCATATATTAACTGAGTAATTCATTTTCTGACAATGGTTAAGCAACTTCCCTTATGTATGGCTTGAATAGTCAATGGCCTCTACTCTCAAGAATGCTGAGAAGAAACAATGCAATTATTCTCAATAAGACAACGTGACCAAATAACTATTAAAAAGAAAGATACTTTTAACAACCCAATTTTAGCAAAAAAATTAAGAGCCAAAAAGCTTTTATATGTATTTGAGTGTTTGGATTTGTTAGAACAAACATTTCAGCTCTTATTAAAACTGATGAAACTAAAAGAATCTATTAGAAAAAGAAGTGGCTGAATATTTTTTTAAGAATTTCCACCACAACAACAAAGACTATCTACCTATCAAGTTGATGGAAGAGTATTACCCCACTGCATTTAAAGTAGCAGATTGGCTATTCATGAGCCAAAACATGTAATGAAAGATCTCATGAAGGAATGGAGCCAAACGGAAAATGACAACAGCTTATTCTGAACCCAGAAAAACATGAAAGAGAGAGTCCTCCCTCTTCCATGTATTTAGAGATAAAGAATACTTTAAAAGCCTTTGGAGCTGATCCAGCTCATTTTTCTGACCGTATTCTCAACCCAAGATTACCCTTCCCAGATCAGTCTCATTGCTGTAAGAAAGCAAAAGCTAAGGACAACTCTCTCCTTCCTCCCCGTGGCACCTGCCTGAATCTGCACAGCAAGTTTTCAGGTCAGCACACTTCCACTTTGTGATTTCACACAGGCAAACAAAAAAAGTAAGATGGAGTTGTAAGGAGCTACTTAATAATAGTTTTCTTTCAAGGAGTTTGAATGGGCTATTTAGATGATTTTATATGTTTAAGCACTAAAAGCTTCTTTACTTAAACACTGAGTCATTTAGACCACTTATTTCTGGAGAGGATATATAAACTAAGTAAGCCAAAATAAACAGTGGCATTAAATTCACATCTCACATTCATTTTTGACTCTCATGACAATGCCTTGAATGGTTTCTTTTGAGAACTGGCTTGCTTATTTTGGATTTATAGAAGTTGGGGAAATGTTTTATAAATTATGTAGGTAATTTACAGTAACCTAGCAATCATTTTAGTATCAAAAATCAAAATTTTGATTAATCAAAAATTTAATCAAAAAGCAATCATTTTAGTATGATTGCTTTTTTATAAATTATGTAGGTAATTTACAGTAACCAATTGTCATTGACTGACAATCTCGTCAATGAATATCTTTTGCCCATTTGTAAATATTTCAAGTATCAGGAATACAGTGAAAATCTATGTACAACTTATGGAAATAAGGTGTACTGGTTTTGGCTGGGATTGAGTTAATTTTCTGCTTAGTAGCTTGTATGGTACTGCGTTTTAGATTTGTGACCCAAACAGTGTTGATAACACAGGGATGTTTTAGCTATTGCTGAGCAGTGCTTGCACAGCGTCAAAGCCTTTTCTATTTCTTATGCTGCTCCACCAGCAAGTAGGCTGGGGGTGCACAAGAAGTTGGGAGGGGACACAGCTGGGACAGCTGACCCCAACTATCCTACAACATATAATGTCATGCTCAGCAATAAAAAGCAGGCGGGGGGAAGAGGGAGGAAAGGGGGGAAGTTTGGAGTTACAGTGTTTGTGTTCCCCAGTAACTGTTATGTGTGATGGAGTCCTGCTTTCCTGGAAATGACTAAATATCTGCCTACCCTTGGCAAGTAGTGAATGAATTCCTTATTTTGTTGTGAAGCTTTTGCTTTCCCTGTTAAACTGACTTTATCTCAGCCCACAAGTTTTCTCATTTTTACCCTTCCAGTTCTCTCCCCTGTCCCACTGCAGGGGGAGTGAGCAAGCAGCTGTGCAGTGCTTAGCTGCCTACTGGGGTTAACCCACAACATGATGTGACAAAGTTGTCTACAGGTAAAACCAGAAGCAAAACTGTGGCTTTTTTATTCAGACTTTAGGCAAAGGAGATTGTCTCTGGTATAATAATGTCTTTCTTAGTTGTGGTTTTGAATTATCCTTCCTTTCTCTAATAATAAAATAGTCATAATTAATAGTAATTATAATTTTGGTTTTCTTTAGCTTTGAGTCCCAGTTGAATGCAGACAACTGCAGGAGGCTAAAATTGTGTTCTTCATGAAATTAAGCCTGGCATAAGGAACCAGCATTAAAAACTGAGGTGTATCTGCTATAGAAAATATCCAGACTTAATTTTAACATTTTTAGGATTGTAAAATTAAATATAACCCTTATAAATTATATACTTGCTTTTAAAGTTATGCTGCATTGTTATTCTGAGTTTATGTTTACCACTGAATCCTCTCAGGTCTCTGCCAGGCTGAAGATCCCATCACCAGTTTTCTTTACAACAATTCAAGTGTGATCAAGCCAAGGCTGTTATTTTTTTGAACACATGGATTTTTTCATTATAAAACATATTTTTTTCAATCTTACAGTCTCTCTCATTCCTATTCTCTTAAAAATCTACAGAAGTTTGTTCATTTACCTCTTAAAAAGTGAAAACAGAACCTATTCCTTGTTCACATAACAAGAGTATGTTTATATAAAAAGGGATAATTTTTGCAATTATTCTTCTCAAAGAGAAAATATGAGCTAAGTTCAGTAACTAACATTTTCTGTAGAATATTCCCAAATCATCACTGTCTCTTCTTTTCTTGAAGTCCGAAGGTACTGTTAGAATACGAAAATCTTTAACTGAAGCAGCATTCTTGAACTCTCATGAGAGTTTTCTTCATCATTCTGAAATATAATTATATCATCCTTCTCTTTACTCTATTTTCAATCCTCAATAGGGGACAGAAATATCTGTTTAATATGTCTATATTTTGTGCATGTTAATAGCCATATAAAAGTGACTTGTCAGCACATTTCTGGTCTATGTTGTTTTAGTGGTGTTAATACTGAAGTCATTAGTTGTGGGGGCCTATAGGGATTTTCCATCCTTCAAAATATTAGAAACAGTTTACCCATTATAAATCAGAGTATTTTGAAGTTCAGTTAATTCAACTAAGGTCTTTATGAAGTCAGATTAGATGATTGTAATGACACCTTCTGGCCTTACATTCTGTGAACCTATGACACGAAACATATTTAAAAAAAACAAAACCGAACCCAGACACTTACAATAAGACCTCTTCTAGGTTTTGCTTGCTTTTGACAGGAAAAAGATATACAGTAAAGTTGAAAAAAAAAATCAGAAAGGTACTTTTAATTGAACCATTGTTACCATAGCCAGTCCATCTTATATGGTCTTTTAAGTCTGTTTGGTACAGGCAAGTTTGAATTTAACACACACCTATACACAAAATATAAATGTAAGCCATTTTTAAAAACTGCATACCTAGATATAGAGAACTTTGAATATAGAAACAGTGTTATAGTTTCAGGATCATTTTTTGACCTAATAAGTGTTAGGTGCAAAGCATCCCTATATTTTAAGCTCAGAGGGAGTGGATTTTCTCACTGGAAAAGCCCTTTAAGTGTTATGCTTTAACATATTGTAAATACATAGTGCCTGGTAAGTCTTAACCTTAAATCCCATGCCCTCATTTCATAAAGTTGTGTGAAACACTGAACATAAATGCCTCTTTGAACTTAATCACTCCTTTAAGTGGGTACACCTAGTTGTAGAAGAGAAAAGGCCAGGCAAATTGTTAGTACATGGAAGCCTTTGTTCTGACTGTTTAGTGGAACTAGACAAAATTTTCCAAGAAAAGTGGGAAGGATGGGGATGGCTGAAACAAGAAGGTGAGTGAGGGCTGCATGGGAAAGAGAAGGGGTTGAGGCTTTTAAGGTAATTTATTCAGCTGGTAACTTAGATGTATGGTGACTTGTCTGCATTTTCAGTTGCTCATGATATAGACAGGAGGTTGCAAAATTATATTTGCCTACTGAAAACCTTTATGAACAGCTAAAGATACCATCATATTGAGTAGTTTTATTATCTCATCATGTGTTTTAAAATGCAGAAAATAATAATGAATGTCCTTCACAAAATATGTGATGCAGAAGTTTGTTATCACACTTCAGTGGCCAGACAGAATTCAAAACTCAGACAACATTTAACACAAACTTCCCCCAGAATCAGTGATTTCTGAACAACAGAATTATGTTTTGGTAAATTTAAGAATGCAGGTGAAGCCTATTAAAGCATAAATTCTTCCTGCAAAGTCTGGCATTAAGTTCAGCGAAGGCTTTAAGTTCTTCATGGCCAGCTTTTTACTGTATGAATGTACAATACTTAACACCTCTGAACACTAGGAGAATAATCGACATGAAGAATATAAAGAACACAGAACATATAGAGTAAATGAAGTAATAATAATAACTATTATTCACTCATGTACCTAGGTTTTGCATAGTTTTCAAAACATCTCTGTTAATATATGAATTACACAATATGTCTCTCTCATAATGTTCATGTTATAAGATGGGATGACAGTCTTTGTTTTCCATTTCTCTAAAATCTTAACATCCTCATGCCAATTTATAGTGTTCCCTAATGGAAGGCACTGAGTGCAAAATCCTGAATTTTGCAATTAATCAGAGAAAAGTAAGGGACAGAACTCACTCTTGCCCTCTGAGAGGTGGCATTGCCTTGTAAACTGTGTATTCCACAAAAGGATTGTTGTAACTGATCCAAATTGCAGACACTTCACTGTATACAATCATAAACTGCTTCTAATTGTATTACTAGTGGTCTTCTGAACATGACTCGGTGTTTATGTATTGTCTTCTGACATCTATGAGGTTAATTGATATACGTTTTTCCTTAACACAATTTTCTTATTGATAGGAATGTCATACTTCAAATTAGGAGGATAGGAATAAAATGATTTGGGCATTTTTCCAGAATTTTTCAAATACAGTCATTCCTTGTGAAAAAGTTATAAGACACTTATAAAATTACATTAACTATAAAAATAGCATTTTTGCAAGGTCATACCATATGAAATTCTGTATAGATGGTAGCTCTCTTCAAAAGCATTTGACATAGCACTGCTGAATTGAATAAAAGAGCTGTCTGGAGAAAAACATTCCAGAAGACAGTTTTTGTAAGTGGTTGTTGCAAAATTAACATAATCCTACTGCAAAGTTTAGACTGCTAAATCCATACTCATAGTTTTGGCAGTAGTTTGTGAGTTGTGTTCACCATCAGGACAAGTTGCGCACATTTCTGTTGTAGTCTACTTCCTGTAGCTATCAGTATCCTGTGAGGTATGTGCTTTAAAAAATTTTGTTAAAATTGCTAGATTTCAGAAGAAGGAAGATCTGAATTGCTCTTATTTTCTAGCTCTATGGCTGAGGAAGTCCTAGGTTAAAGCTGCTTTATTCTTGTTACTTTAATTTACTAATATTTATCAGAACATCGTAAGTTTCAAATTAAACTGACTTGGCTGCCTCACTATCTGCTGTGGACAGAAAGGTTTAAGATCCAACAAGGTTTTCCTTCCTTTAAGTCCTTTTTCACGAAACTGTAGAAGAGAAATAACTTATCTACACATCGCAGAACCTTGGGGGCAAATAAGAAGATTTGGTGCAAATTCATCTCTAAAAATGAATGGGATGGTGTAGTACTGCTTTAGTGTGGACACTGGAAACTAGTGGAAATTTGTCTCCTTTGAGCTTTCCAAATCTGTTAGTTACCAGTAAAGGCTTGGTATATGGAGGAATTTCCTCAGTGTCTTTGGTGTCACTTGTCAGATATAAGAGTTTTGGTACCTCTTTCGAAACTGTGATTACTTCCTTTGGCAATTTGCCATTGCCCACCTTGCTCCATCTGTTCTTGAGATATATAAAATATGTTTGCTTTCAGAAAGTAATTTCTTTTGTCTGATTATTTTGAAGAATCTAAAAAAGCAATTTAGGTAAGTAGAGATTACCAGGTTCAGTTTATAGTCCCAGTTTTGAAGGCACAATCCTCAACATAATCAAATCTGGACATTTCAGAACTTTTTGATCTGAAAGATCAACCTGTTTATTCCCTACAAGTTTTGAAACAGCTAACTACTAGGAATTACTGACCTATCTACTTGACATAGCTGGACAGACACATTGCAGTAGTTTTATCTTCCAAAAGGATTTAAACAGTAGCACAGACAGGAGTTCCTTTTTCCATGAAATACTCCCTTTCTGATAGTCCTGAATGTTCATAAAGGTATAGAATTCTGTATTCTTTACAAAGTAGATCAACATCAGTACATACCAATGCCTCTCAGTTTAAGTCTGGTTACTACTTCAAGGTCTTCATCTTTCAAGTCAATTAAACTAGCCAATGTGCATGCATTTTGTGATTTAAATAAGATTTTATCACTGATTTCCATCACCAATGGGGGAAGTGACAAAGTCTATTCACATGATTTGAGTACATTTAACCACCATTATTTTGATGATAACTTAGCCATTCCTGTATTTGACTGAGATTTTAGTTATTTTGGATGTTTCTTTTTTGGTAACTGTGGGGGTTTTTTCATGTCTTAATGAATGGCAGTTTCAATTCTACTGAGAACAGCAGCAACTCTTTAGAACATACAATTAAATATTTGCTTTGTGCTTGTGAGTATTTTTGTCATAATTTCTATTGTGAAAGCTGAAAGATTGACCTTTGAGTGCTAGAGTGCCATTTCATCGACAGCAAGATTGAGACCTAATTGCATACAGTAGATGCAAAAATTCCTCTATCAAGAAAATGAACATTGAGCCATTACAGAGAAACTAAAATTCTAAGAAATAAATCAATTCTTTCTTCTGTACCTGTGTTAGGCACATCTGTTAGGGAAGCAAGAAGCAAGGCCGGACTTTCTAGGTAGACTATTTCTTCTACTTGGTAACTGAAATCTTTGAAGAGTACTTCAAAATGAATTCTGCAGATTGGTAGGCAGGAAAAGTCTTCTTTCCCATGTGTTGTATCTACTCATAAGAAGAGGATAAAAAAATTCTCATAATAAAGGCTTTAAATCATTTTTTTAATACAAATGACCTGCACCTGAATAGCTGTGGAAAGCTTGAAAACTGGGAAATCAACCAGTATAGAAACTAGAGCATCACAGTCAGGATTCTAAGTCTCTTTCTTCCCAGCATCTCATCACCTTTTGCAAATATCCAAAGAAACTAACAATCCAATAACAAGATTCACTTACTATCCTGTACATGTCTACTTAGCAGAGAGTGACAACCATCTCCATTTCGAAATGGACACAATATTACAGCTCATTCAGGTGAATCAGAAGTGCATAAAAGCTTAGGGGATTGAAATTGATGTTCAATATTGAAGAAAGAAAAAATGGCTCAAGAGGACTGAGGAGAACAGAAGGTGATGAAATTTGTACCCTCAACTTTAAAAAGAGCACAAAGAAGTACATGAGTATTGTACGTGCTTAGTTTTACCCTGATCATGTTGCTTATTGTGTTCATTTCCACATTTCTCATCTTTGCCACTGGGGATTGCAAGGTCTTTGGGACAAATAAAGTTCTCCTATGTGTTTAGAGAGCATCTAATGCCTCCTAATACTACCACACTCTACTTAATAAATACATTTCTTTAATGTATTTTTGGTTTCATTTGCAATATGCTTGCCAGAAGCAGAGGTCAATATATTTATAGCCAGTAATTGGGCAGGAGGTCAAAACCATTATCTAATGTAACTTTTTTCATCTTTAATTAAATTCCATTTGCATGCACTGCAGGAATAGCTACAAAATTAAGTTAAATAGCTCTGTATTTTAATGTTTATTAGTAGAAGGTCATGATGACAACAGCCCCCTTTTGCAAGATTAGCAATTTTAGTCCTGAAACCAGTTCGTATATGCTTTTTATCAGTTTCAATTCTTATATGTCCAAAGTTTTCATTTTTATCAAAGCACTATAGCGGCTGTTGATAAGAAAATTAGCCAACTGCCTCCTGCTCTTCCTTCATGAGATTATACAATTCTTTATCATCATAAGCAGATACAATGACACATTGTAGGTCAAGAATAAGAAAATTTAATTGTAACCCTCTATCATATTTCTTATTAGACAAGCAGATTAAGAAACCAGACTTCAAGATTTTCTCCAGTGTCTATCACTGTGACAAATTACTGCTGAAAAAAGTCAAGACATACACAATGCAAGGGCCAAATCCAGCTTCAATACAGTTAACTGTAAATTTTCTTATGATTTCAGAGTAGAAAGTATGGCTTTACCAGCAGTACTGTATGTCTTCTAAAACTAATAATACATACATTTCATATTCTAATTTCTAAGTGCTCTACAATGCAAGTGGTTTTTTTCCTCTTGTAGGGTTGTCTAGAAGCATTAAGCATGCTTTTCCTTGACAACAGAATTTATAGTATTAGTGGCAACAGATTTTATAGTATTAGAATGCTTGGAAATTTTACACTATAGTTGTTTCATAGGAAATAAACCTTGAAAGACCCTTGAGAAGTTGCCTAATCCCCAGGGCAGTGAAACCATTCCTAAGAGATATTTATCTAATTTGCTTTTGAAAATCCCTAGTTATGGAAAGTCTACAATCTTCTCACTTAAACTAGTGCTTAACTATCCTTACTGCTGGCAAGCCTTTTTTCTGATGTCTAATACCATAACTTCCGTGATTCACTTTTACCTATTATTCCTTGCCTTAATCCCATGACAGTGAGTTTACGCCTTCCTCACTTTTAGCAGTCTGATCTTGGTACCCTCAGCATTCTCTTCCCCAGACTAATCATCCCCAAATACTCCTGTCTTTGTAGATCACCTGTCATTATTATCATTCTGCACTGATCTCTCACCAGTTATTCTGTTTTATCTTTCCTGAAAGAATAATGCCTACAGTGGGATATAAAACTCTCGTAGATGCTTTATCAGCACTGAGCAGACTAGAGGACACACTTCACGTGTCACTCATGCAGTTCCAACCAGTCTTTTTTTGCAACAGTGTTTCATTGAGCCACACCACAAGGTTTGCTCTGATTTTTACATTCAGATTTATTTTCTTCTGGGTCCTCTTAGCTTAACCATCCACACTGTACTCGTATGGGATGACTCTCAGGGTCCCTTTTGCTGTAAACTGTCCAAACCTTTCTCTGTTTAACTGTAGTTTGACTGAGGTAGGGACTGTTCCTGTAATGTTCATGCATTGGTCTGCATTAAGTCTTGCTGCTTCTGTACTCCCGAGTGTCCAACACTATGCCAGCAGGCCTTACTTATCAAGACATCTAGTAGGGAGCTACTAGATTAAGTTTCATGATAAGATCTAGTCTAATAAAAATCATGGGGACTGGAGTACATAACTGCTCTAGAAAGGCCTACAGACTGAGAAACTGAAAACATCCAAATGCCTTGTAAGAGGTACCAGACTAAAACAATTTCAAGTGTTATTCAGTGCTATACTCCAGACTGTTCAAGAAGGGACTAGGCACAGATGGTGATCATGAATCTGTTGCCCAGACATGAAGAAATCACTCTGGAGTGAGAACAAAGATGTTACAGATCACTAGACATAGATTGTTAAACTATGACAAAACAACAAAAAAAACCATAGCTGACCCAATCTAGTGCTGACGATAGCCTGTGTAAGCAGTAGTTGGCGCCTTCCAAAAGTCCTTACAACCAGCACTACGACTGCATGATTCCGTGAATCTGTAAAGGCTCAGCATAAGCCCAGGTCATACCTGCAAATTGCCGCTTGGCCAGGCATCCCTCAGCTCATCTTTTTGCAGCTGTTTACTTCTCACTGCAGCACTTTGAACTTGCCCTTCTTGATGGGCATCTTATTTATTTCAGACAGGCATCTTAATTCGTCACGACCATTTTGCATTCTAACCTTGCCCTTCAGAAGGGTATCCTTCCCAGCCTGCCAACACGTGCAGACTTACCGAGGTGTACTGCACACTCCACCACTCAAGTAATTAAATATCAAGTAGTGCCAAAACAGCAAAAAGCCTTGCAATAAACTCTCCAATTTGACAAAATCCCATTTTGAGGGAGCAATTTAAGTACAGCTTCAATAGTGTATTCTGCCTAATTGTGTCTTTTCTTTGCATTACTCTTATGGGTATGTCTATAAAGGTAAATAAAAGACAGGTAGGGACAAATTCCTAGAAAAATGTAATGGATTGACTTGTGTCCACATTGCTTAGGGGTGTGTCCTTCTATAATAGTAAAGAAATATCCTTCCAGATGACCTTCCCCTAGTTTGCAATGTCCTGTGAGACAGAACCATCGACAAAGCACTCACTTTGGACCTCAAGTTGACTGTCTCAGGTGAGTTCTGGGCACTTAGGTTCAAGTATGTGATTCACCTTATTCACTATCCAACTGATAGTTTCATCTCTGTTCTCAAGCCTGAAGTTCTTCAAGTATTTAACTGTGGACATAATGACACATAAGAGATCTGTGGGATATAGGTATGTGATAAAAGCTCATCTGCATACTCACAAAGGGGCAGAGAGACTATGGCAGAGGGGACCCCAAATAACACCTTGCCTTGGCTCCTCCCAGGCCCATCACGGGAGCCATCAGCCCATCAAAGGCCCATCTCCACAAACTCAGAGGAGCACAGGGGCACAGGAACGCAAATTAAGGATTCAGAGGAAGGGATGTTGTGTCCAGGTCCCTCCTAGGGCTGTCCCAGGAGACCCTCAGTCTGAAAGTCCACTTGTGAAGCACATCAAAGGACTCAGTGCTGGAGGAGCACCTTTTGGACTGAGGGCATCACTGTCTAGGGGGGTGGGACACTTTGTGGGATGCAGGGGAATTTTGGAATTGCACAGGAGTTATTGAGGGATGTTAAAGGAGGAACCAAAGGTGGGAAAGAAAGGGATCTAGGTGATTTGCGGAGAGATAAGCATGGGAAAATACAGGAATAAGGGGATGAAAGGGTCTGGTGGTGAGTAAATAGGTTGACATGCTTGTCTGTCCATGCCCTGTGCCTGACCAATGCAGTCTGTTCCACCTTGTTAAATTCTTTTCTAGCTCTTTTCTTGGATGAGGAGCTCTATTCAATGTGCCTGCATGTGGGGAGCTGAGTGCCAGCAACTGGAGTGGCACCTTGAGTCGCAGGGGCCTGTGGTGCCAGCACCTGGAGCGAGTGCAGGTCTGGGTGCCAGCAGCTGGCCCGGGACTACAGGCTGGAGGGCCTGTGTGCCTGCGTGCCAGTGGGCAGGGAGACCCAAGCAAGTGACAGCAAGTGCCAGGCAGAGGCTGCTGGGACCCGGGCCCAGAGCCCTGTGCCCAGGCTGCAGCCTCTGAAGCAGGTGTGGGTATGTGGGTGAGTGTGTGGATGCCAGACAGGATCGAGCAGGGTGAGATGGCAAAGAGGTGAAGTGGCCTCAGAGCCAGGGTGGCGGGAGGGTCTGCGTATACAATGGGGGGAGCTGGCTACTGGGGGGACCAAGGGAGCGCAGCCGGGCTCTGGCAGTCTCTAGGTTTGACACGCAGTGGCATGTCTCTGTGTCTGTATGTGTCTGTCTCTAAAAGCAAGAGCACAGAGGGCTTGGCTCCCCTGGGGAACCAGGGCAGTCCCGGCCAGCTCCCTGTGCACGTGTGCATGTGCGTGCAACAGTCTGCACCAGCAATGGGAGCGGGGCTCTGGCCTCAGGGCTCGTATGTCCGTGTGCCAGCAACTGGGGAGACTGGGATCCAGGGGCAGCTACTGGGCAGACTGAGTATGTGAGCCCAGCTGCTGGAGGGATCCACATTGTACATATGTGTGTGTACCTCTGTCTCCCTCAGACAGGGGAGCGAGATGAGGCTGCTGGTGCTGTCTGTGTTCATGTGAGTGCTCTGCATGTCTGTCTGTGGTCAGTGGCCAGCTGTGTATATACGTGGTGCACACATGTGCTCTGTGTGAGTGTGCCTGATGGGAACACACCTGCAGCCTCGCTGCTTGCTGAACCTGGTGCATGGAGCTACAGCAGCATTGCCTTTCTCAGGCTGTCGGATCTGGCCTGATATTTTACCCTAAAAATAGGTACCTGAGGAACTTTGCAATGCAGAAACATGTCTAGAAGTGCCTGAACTCCCCCTGCATCTAAGTAAAGTTTCTAATTTACACATACCATGACTGAATTGTGCTATTAGAAACAACAGATAAAAAGGAAAACTCTACACTCCATCTATTCATACTCTAAAGTTACTGAAATGGAGATCAAAGTAAAGTCCCCTGAGATTTCATAATGCAGATGGCACCACTTATTTCTATGACATCGCATTAGATATATTAAATAGAAATATGGCCTCTCTAGACCCTTCTTTCTTCTTTGTGTAAAGTAAATTAACATACCACAACATCCAATAATCAGGATTGTAAGGAAAACCAGGGCTGAAGTAATTGTGTTCAAGAATCGGTTACTGTTTATCTAACCTTTCACTTCCTGACTTTGTCAATTCACATAGGACATATATCTGAGAAAATGTACTGTTTGATCTGTTACAGATAAATCCTGGCAATATTATTCAATTACTTATTTCAGGACTATTTTTTCTGTGATATAGTTACCTCTTTTCCAAACATATCTTGGATGTGTTTGCACAGCTCTCATTGTCTGTGCTGTCTGAAGAAAGCTGACACTCATCTGCACTTCAGCTGTTTTCTTCTTCATTTTAATTGGGATATTGCTACTGCTTTTTTCTTTCCTCTTGCTTTTTTCTCACTATTGTTCTGTCTGACATATTACTTGATTTTTTTTTTTTTAATCTGGAAGATGTCTTCATCATCATCAACCAATTAGAGGACAGTCGATGCAGATGTATGGAGACTAGACACTAAATAGCATGAATTATGTTTGAACTATAAAATGCTTTCCATAGCACTTACAGGATATCTCTTTGAGGCTATATGACTGCAAATAGTAAAGCCTCATATACAGGTACAATAGAGCTCTAAAGATTTTAGGTATTTATGTGAGATTCTAAAGCCATTGAGTTCACACCTAATGTTTAAAAACAGGCTTTTAATATACAGGACATTATATAACGTCTTTTCTTTCACCTAAAATTACTGTGTTTTCTAACGTATCCAACATCTAACATCATCTATTGCAATACCTTCAGCAATTTTTAGGAATTTTTCCCTCTAAGAACCTTTGTCTAATACCTTTTTTTCCTGCTTTGAATCAACCTGTCTCTTCACAGTTTCAGATCAATTTTTTACTTTATGATTCTAATCAATAAAATAAGCCTTATGAAAAAGTCTTCCAACCTGTTCCTTGTAGTAAATAAAAATTCCAAAGGTGTTCAGCAGTCTGCCAGAGCCAGAAGTGAAGCTAGTGTCTTAAACCACATCAAATTGGGGAAGATATGCACTCTTTGTGGGGTCTCCTGCTTCTTCTAATTTTATGCTGTGCATCACACTGCTTGTTATACAATGTGGTAAGTGGCATAAAAATCTTTAAAACACATTATATAGGGAAAAAATAACCTTTAAATCAACTATCCAGTCTAATAACTGTGGTTTCATAGACACAAGCCTGCTGTAGATGTATAGTGCTAGTTCTCACTGTAGAAACTGTATTTGAAGACAATGTAATTACTACATATATAAAGAACTGGAAAAGCACAAAAATAAAAGAAAAATGTACTTATCCCATGCCATGACAAGCTTACCGAGGCTTTAAATGAATATATATGTTTATAAAATTGCCTTTGACAATTCACAAGATCTGATTATGTGGCAGGATGCTCTGACAAAAGATTTGATTATATGGTGCACTGAGCTGTGGCTAGTAAATAATAACCTTCTCCTTTCGTGCTTCTACTTGTTATTGTTAGAAAAGTGTCACAATATTGAAAATTAGTAAGTGCCATAAACAAATCAATTATTGAT